>NC_069505.1:287128091-287363091 GCF_027579735.1 Bombina bombina
TTTGATATACTTGGTGCATGTGAGTACCAATGCTGAGTAACATTCTATACCATTAGGTTATGAGGTATTTGATATAATAGGTGCATGTGAGTAACTATCCTGAGTAACATTTTCTATCACTAGGGTGTGAGGCGTTTTGGGTGTGAGGCGTAGGGTGTTAGTACCTGGTACTTGTGAGTACCTATCCTGTGTAACATTCTATACCACTAGTTGTGAGGCGTTTGATATTCCTGGTGCATGTGAGTACCTATCCTGAGTAACATTCTATACCACTAGAGTGTGAGACTTTTGATATACCTAGTGCATGTGAGTACCTATCCTGAGTAACATTCTATACCACTAGGGTGTGAGACGTTTGATATACCTGGTGCATGTGAGTACCTATCCTGACTAACATTCTATACCACTAGTTGTGAGGCATTTGATATTCCTGGTGCATGTGAGTACCTATCCTGAGTAACTTTCTATACCACTAGGGTGTGAGACGTTTGATATACCTAGTGCATGTGAGTACCTATCCTGAGTAACATTCTATACCACTAGGGTGTGAGACGTTTGATATACCTGGTGCATGTGAGTACTTATCCTAAATAACATTCTATAACACTAGTGTGCAAGGCGTTTGATATACCTGATGCATGTGAGTACCTATCCTGAGTAACATTCTATACCACTAGTGGATGAGGTGTTTGATATACCAGGCGCATGTGAGTACATGCCCTGAGTAACATTCGATACCACTAGGGTGTGAGACGTTTGATATACCTGGTGCATGTGAGTACCTATCCTGTGTAACATTCTATACCACTAGGATGTGAGGCGTTTGATATACCTGGTGTATGTGAGTACCTATCCTGAGAAACATTCTATACCACTAGGGTGTGAGGCGTTTGATATACCTAGTGCATGTGAGTACCTATCCTGAGTAACATTCTATGCCACTAGGGTGTGAGGCTTTTGATATACGTAGTGCATGTGAGTACCTATCCTGAGTAACATTCTATACCACTAGGGTGTGAGGCTTTTGATATACCTAGTGCATGTGAGTACCTATCCTGAGTAACATTCTATACCACTAGGGTGTGAGGCTTTTGATATACCTAGTGCATGTGAGTACCTATCCTGAGTAACATTCTATACCACTTGGGTGTGAGGCTTTTGATATACCTAGTGCATGTGAGTACCTATCCTGAGTAACATTCTATACCACTAGGGTGTGAGGCTTTTGATATACCTGGTTGATTTGAGTACAGTACGCTTGATTACTTACTTTGGAAAAGACATTCTCTTGGAGAATGAAAGGCAAAACAGGGGAAGTACGAATGAGGAGGCAATAAAGGTTTTCTGTTAGCTGTATGTATAATCACCCCCTCTGCCCTGCAAATATGAATAAGCTGGCTCCCTGTCTCTATTCTCTCAGTCCCCGGTGGGCACAAGTGAGCTCATGATTCAGGCGTCTGTGCCTGCACTAAACCCCGTGCTGAGAGGTGGGTGCTGCAGTTATTTAGTCATAAAGTGCAGTAGAGCTTTGCAGATATCAGCACAAACATGTCTGCCATCTGCTTGTATTTACAAAAATGCTGATGTTATTGCTTTGTGTATGATAAAGTCTAATGTAGCAGCAAATACGCACGTAACTTATGGCTGTGTCGTGTGCAGGTTATATTTATCTCTCTAGTTGGCACAACCTGTAATAGAATAGTGTAAAATACACACGTAGCTTACGGCTGTGTATCCGCTGTGTCGTGTGCAGGTTATATTTATCTCTCTAGTTGGCACAACCTGTAATAGAATAGTGTAAAATACACACGTAGCTTACGGCTGTGAATCCGCTGTGTCGTGTGCAGGTTATATTTATCTCTCTAGTTAGCACAACCTGTAATAGAATAGTGTAAAATACGCACGTAGCTTACGGCTGTGAATCCGCTGTGTCGTGTGCAGGTTATATTTATCTCTCTAGTTGGCACAACCTGTAATAGAATAGTGTAAAATACGCACGTAGCTTACGGCTATGTATCCGCTGTGTCGTGTGCAGGTTATATTTATCTCTCTAGTTGGCACACCCTGTAATAGAATAGTGTAAAATACGCACGTAGCTTACGGCTGTGTATCCGCTGTGTCGTGTGCAGGTTATATTTATCTCTCTAGTTGGCACACCCTGTAAGAGAATAGTGTAAAATGCACCCGTAGCTTACGGCTGTGTATCCGCTGTGTCGTGTGCAGGTTATATTTATCTCTCTAGTTGGCACACCCTGTAAGAGAATAGTGTAAAATGCGCACGTAGCTTACGGCTGTGTATCCGCTGTGTCATGTGCAGGTTATATTTATCTCTCTAGCTGGCACAACCTGTAAGAGAATAGTGTAAAATGCGCCCGTAGCTTACGGCTGTGTATCCGCTGTGTCGTGCGCAGGTTATATTTATCCCTCTAGTTGGCACAACCTGTAATAGAATAGTGTAAAATGCGCCCGTAGCTTACGGCTGTGTATCCGCTGTGTCGTGCGCAGGTTATATTTATCCCTCTAGTTGGCACAACCTGTAATAGAATAGTGTAAAATACGCACATAGCTTACGGCTGTGTATCCGCTGTGTCGTGTGCAGGTTATATTTATCTCTCTAGCTGGCACAACCTGTAAGAGAATAGTGTAAAATGCGCACATAGCTTACGGCTGTGTATCCGCTGTGTCGCGTGTAGGTTATATTTATCTCTCTAGTTGGTTGGCACAACCTGTAATAGAATAGTGTAAAATGCGCACGTAGCTTACGGCTGTGTATCCGCTGTGTCACGTGCAGGTTATATTTATCTCTCTAGCTGGCACAACCTGTAAGAGAATAGTGTAAAATGCACCCGAAGCTTACGGCTGTGTATCCGCTGTGTCGTGTGCAGGTTATATTTATCTCTCTAGCTGGCACAACCTGTAAGAGAATAGTGTAAAATGCGCACGTAGCTTACGGCTGTGTCGCGTGCAGGTTATATTTATCTCTCTAGTTGGTTGGCACAACCTGTAATAGAATAGTGTAAAATGCGCACGTAGCTTACGGCTGTGTATCCGCTGTGTCGCGTGCAGGTTATATTTATCTCTCTAGTTGGTTGGCACAACCTGTAATAGAATAGTGTAAAATGCGCACGTAGCTTACGGCTGTGTATCCGCTGTGTCGCGTGCAGGTTATATTTATCTCTCTAGTTGACACAACCTATAATAGAATAATGTAAAATGCGCACATAGCTTACGGTTGTGTATCCGCTGTGTCGTGTGCAGGTTATATTTATCTCTCTAGCTGGCACAACCTGTAAGAGAATAGTGTAAAATACGCACTTAGCTTACGGCTGTGAATCCGCTGTGTCGTGTGCAGGTTATATTTATCTCTAGTTGGCACAACCTGTAAGAGAATAGTGTAATATGCGTACGTAGCTTATGGCTGTGTATGCGCTGTGTCATGTGCAGGTTATATTTATCTCTCTAGCTGGCACAACCTGTAAGAGAATAGTGTAAAATGCGCACGTAGCTTACGGCTGTGAATCCGCTGTGTCGTGTGCAGGTTACATTTTATCTCTCTAGTTGGCACAACCTGTAATATGCAAAACAGAAAGAGAAGCAGTCTGCCAGGAACGAACAGCAGCATCAATAGCTTGTTCTATGGCCCGGTTACCACCTGGAAGTAGCTTCTTTCTGCCCAATTGTGCTTTTCACAGAGGAAAACTTTCCTGTAGTATCTCAGTCTGATCCCGCCGACAAGGTCAGTCCAGCCCCGAAATACCTCTCCTCTGAACAAGGAAAAGGCAACCTCAGACAATCGTTTCGGCCTTCTGTGGGCCTCGTCAGTGAGGTGCAGCCATATTCCTCTAAGCACATTGGGCAAGGAGTCCACGTCTGGTTTCCCCCATAACCCATAGGGAGACTATCCCCAGGGTCATATTTACATATGCAAAACAGAAAGAGAAGCAGTCTGCCAGGAACGAACAGCAGCATCAATAGCTTGTTCTATGGCCCGCTTACCACCTGGAAGTAGCTTCTTTCTGCCCAATTGTGCTTTTCACAGAGAAAAACTTTCCTGTAGTATATTGACCTGTAATAGAATAGTGTAAAATGTGCACGTAGCTTACAGCTGTGTATCTGCTGTGTCGTGTGCAAGTTACATTTTATCTCTCTATTTGGCACAACCTGTAATAGAATAGTGTAAAATGCTTAAGTAGAATGAAACATAAACAAGGGGCGCCAACATAGTGTGAATCGTACAAAACAGGTGAGGTAAAACAATGTGCAAAATACTACTCACAAAAGAAGTGGCACCTTAAGCGAATAAGATGCTAGCAGGCAGGCTGACGTTCAAAACCAGCAGTCAGTACGCTGGGGGTCTCACCGTGAGACCCGTGGGAACCGGATGGAAAGGTGAGCGGTCACAGTGATTACCTATTACCTATTCTCACAGATTTATATACTTTCATATTATTTTATCATTATTTTTTATCATATACACCTCGATTATTTGTTTTGATAATATAGGTGATAACACTAGTTACATGCACCTTCTGTACACACTAGGTCCTCACTTCGAGTTTAATTAGGTTTTTGTTTAGGTTTATTGACCATATTCATTCATTTACTTATTACAGTATTTTCGATGCAGATCTGCTCCTCGCATATCCTAGGCTATTTTATAGACCAACTAGTACACGATCCGCTCAACACTCATTGATAGTTATACATTCAATTCAGCTTTTAACATCATATTCTCTTTTAGTCACATGTCCAGTCTAACCATATCCGTAATTCCCCATTAAACACAGATTTATCTCCATGTCTATAACACCCCAGCCTTATATTCATATCATAGAGTTCCATAACACTGGTTCCCGCACCTTCCGCACATTACATTCTCTCACCTATCCCGTTCATACAGGATACATAACCGTTAGCTTAGATAGCTCCTTTCGCATGACCACTGCCTCGCACACCTCAGGTTCCCAGTTCGAGTCCAGTCAGTTTCGACGTAATTTATTTTTGTTTTCTACTATGGATAGTTTTTTCTTATTAGCGTATTCCGCTTTTATATATTCTCTCGTTTACAAATAAACATAAACAATAAAATTAATATTTATAGTGGATTCTTAAATTTAGATTCCAGAGTTTATATATTCTCTCATGATTTTTCTATTATGAGATTTCAGCTATCCACTGAATACATAAAGTTTCCAACTCGTTGACCATACCATTTGCATAACACCTTCACTTACTGTAGTCTGATAGACCTTTTATCTGTCATGCCAGACAGCTTTTTTAGTTCGACGTTTGCCCTGCACACCCACGGTCACAAGTTCGAGTCCAGCTAGGTTCTCCACGAGATTCTAGTTATGTTGTTAGGGATCATAGGCTATATATTTTTTCTTATGCCTTCTAAGGGTATTTCTCTTGTAAGGTGTATCCAGTCCACGGATCATCCATTACTTGTGGGATATTCTCATTCCCAACAGGAAGTTGCAAGAGGAAACCCACAGCAGAGCTGCAATATAGCTCCTCCCCTAACTGTCATAGCCAGTCATTCTCTTGCAACTCTCAACAAGCCAGGAGGTCGTAAGAGAGTGGTTAAATATAGCTAGTTTATTTTCTTCAATCAAAAGTTTGTTATTTTTAAATAGTACCGGAGTTGTGCTATTTTATCTCAGGCAGTAAATAGAAGAAGAATCTGCCTGAGGTTTCTATGATCTTAGCAGGTTGTAACTAAGATCCATTGCTGTTCTCACATATGTCTGAGGGGATTACACAGATGAGGTAAAACTTCAGCGAGAGAATGGCGTGCAGTTTATTCTGCTATCAGGTATGTGCAGTTATAATTTTTTCTAGAGATGGAAAACACTAGAAAATGCTGCTGATACCGGATTAATGTAAGTTAAGCCTGAATACAGTGATTTAATAACGACTGGTATCATGCTTACTTCCAGGGGTAATACCCTTATGATATTGCAATATAAAACGTTTGCTGGCATGTTTAATCATTTTTATATATGCTTTGTTGATAAAACTTTATTGGGGCCTAGTTTTTTCCACATGGCTGGCTTAAATGTTGCCTAGAAACAGTTTCCTGAGGCTTTCCACTGTTGTTATATGAGTGGGAGGGGCCTATTTTAACGTTTTTTTTGTGCAGTTAAAATTACAAACTAAGACATCCAGATTCCCTCAAAGGCCCTCTGAATGCTATAGGACATCTCTAAAGGGCCCAAAGGCTTTCCAAAGTCGTTTATTGGGGAAGGTAGGGCTACAGCTTGCTGTTGCAGTTGGTTTTGACTGTTAAAAAAAACGTCTATTTCATTTTTTTGATCCGTTTTTTGAACTAAGGGGTTAATCATCCATTTGCAAGTGGGTGCAATGCTCTGCTAGTCTATTACATACACTGTAAAAATTTCGTTTGATTTACTGCATTTTTTCACTGTTTTTCACTGTTTTTCAAATTCTGACAAAATTTGTTTCTCTTAAAGGCACAGTACCGTTTTTTATATTTGCTTGTTAACTTGATTTAAAGTGTTTTCCAAGCTTGCTAGTCTCATTGCTAGTCTGTATAAACATGTCTGACATAGAAGAAACTCCTTGTTCATTATGTTTAAAAGCCATGGTGGAACACCCTCTTAGAATGTGTACCAAATGTACTGATTTCATTTTAGGCAATAAAGATCATTTTCTGTCTTTTAAAAAATTTTATCACCAGAGGAATCTGACGAGGGGGAAGTTATGCCGACTAACTTTCCCCACGTGTCAGACCCTTTGACTCCCGCTTAAGGGACTCACGCTCAAATGGCGCCAAGTATATCTAGGGCGCCCATAGCGTTTACTTTACAAGACATGGCGTCAGTCATGGATAATACACTGTCAGCGGTATTAGCCAGACTACCTGAACTTAGAGGTAAGCGAGATAGCTCTGGGGTGAGACAAAATGCAGAGCATACTGACGCTTTAAGAACCATGTCTGATACTGCCTCACAATATGCAGAAGCTGAGGAAAGAGAGCTTCAGTCAGTGGGTGATGGTAATGACTCAGGAAGATACCTGATTCTAATATTTCTACATTTAAATTTAAGCTTGTACACATCCGCGTGTTGCTTAGGGAGGTTTTAGCTGCTCTGAATGACTGTGATTCCATTGCAGTGCCAGAGAAATTGTGTAGACTGGATAAATACTTGCAGTGCCGGTGTGTACTGATGTTTTTCCAATACCTAAAAGGTTTACAAAAATTATTAATAAGGAATGGGATAGACCAGGTGTGCCGTTCTCTTCCCCTCCTATTTTTAGAAAAATGTTTCCAATAGACGCCACCACACGGGACTTATGGCAGACAGTCCCTAAGGTGGAGGGAGCAGTTTCTACTCTAGCAAAGCGTACTACTATCCCTGTCGAGGACAGTTGTGCTTTTTTAGATCCAATGGATAAAAAATTAGAAGGTTACCTTAAGAAAATATTTATTCAACAAGGTTTTATCCTACAGCCCCTTGCATGCATTGCCCCTGTCACTGCTGCTGCGGCGTACTGGTTTGAGTCTCTGGAAGAGGCTTTACAGGTAGCGACTCCATTGGATGACATACTTGGCAAACTTAGAGCACTTAAGCTAGCCAATTCTTTTATTTCTGATGCCATTGTTCATTTGACTAAACTAACGGCTAAGAATTCTGGTTTTGCTATACAGGCGCGCAGAGCGCTATGGCTTAAATCATGGTCAGCTGACGTGACTTCAAAATCTAAGATACTTAACATTCCCTTCAAGGGGCAGACCCTATTCGGGCCTGGTTTGAAGGAGATTATTGCTGATATCACTGGAGGAAAAGGTCATGCCCTTCCTCAGGATAGGTCCAAATCTAGGGCCAAACAGTCTAATTTTCGTGCCTTTCAAAACTTCAAGGCAGGTGCGGCATCAACTTCCTCTAATAATAAACAAGAGGGAACTTTTGCTCAATCTAAGACGGTCTGGAGACCAAACCAGACCTGGAAAAAAGGTAAGCAGGTCAAAAAAAGCCTGCTGCTGCCTCTAAGACAGCATGAAGGAACGGCCCCCTATCCGGTAACGGATCTAGTAGGGGGCAGACTTTCACTCTTCGCCCAGGCGTGGGCAAGAGATGTTCAGGATCCCTGGGCGTTGGAAATTATATCCCAGGGATATCTTCTGGACTTCAAAGCTTCCCCCCCAAAAGGGAGATTTCACCTTTCACAATTATCTGCACACCAGATAAAGAGGGAGGCATTCTTACACTGTGTACGAGACCTCCTAGTTATGGGAGTGAACAGGAACAGGGTTTTTACTCAAATCTGTTTGTGGTTCTCAAAAAAGAGGGAACCTTCAGACCAATTTTGGATCTAAAGCTCTTAAACAAATTCCTCAAAGTTCTGTCGTTCAAGATGGAAACTATTCGTACCATCCTACCACTGATCCAGGAGGGTCAATATATGACTACAGTGGATCTAAAGGATGCTTATCTTCACATTCCGATACACAAAGATCATCATCGGTTTCTCAGGTTTGCCTTTCAAGACAGGCATTACCAGTTGTAGCTCTTCCCTTTGGATTAGCTACAGCCCCAAGAATCTTTACAAAGGTTCTAGGGTCGCTTATGGCGGTCCTAAGGCCGCGGGGCATAGCAGTAGCCCCTTATTTAGACGACATCCTGATACAGGCGTCAAACTTCCAAATTGCCAAGTCTCATATGGACGTAGTACTGGCATTTCTGAGGTCGCATGGGTGGAAAGTGAACAAGGAAAAGAGTTCTCTATCCCCACTCACAAGAGTTTCCTTTCTAGGGACTCTGATAGATTCTATAGAAATGAAAATTCACCTGATGGAGTCCAGGTTATTAAAGCTTCTAAATTCCTGCCGGGTTCTTCATTCCATTCCGTGCCCTTCTGTGGCTCAGTGTATGGAAGTAATCGGCTTAATGTTAGTGGCAATGGACATAGTGCCGTTTGCACACTTACATCTCAGACCGCTGCAACTATGCTTGCTCAGTCAGTGGAGCGGGGATTACGCAGATTTGTCCCCTCAACTGAATCTGGACCAAGAGACCAGGGATTCTTTTCCCTGGTAGCTATCTCGGGTCCATCTGTCCAAAGGTATGACCTTTCGCAGGCCAGATTGGACAATTGTAACAACAAATGCCAGCCTTCTTGGTTGGGGTGCAGTCTGGAACTCCCTGAAGGCTCAGGGATTGTGGACTCAGGAGGAGTCTCTCCTTCCAATAAATATTCTGGAACTAAGAACGATATTCAAGGCTCTTCAGGCTTGGCCTCAGTTAGCAACTCTGAGGTACATCAGATTTCAGTCGGACAACATCACGACTGTAGCTTACATCAACCATCAAGGGGGAACAAGAAGTTCCCTAGAGATGTTAGAAGTTTCAAAAATAATTCGCTGGGTAGAGATTCACTCTTGCCACCTATCAGCTATCCAGGTGTAGAGCACTGGGAGGCAGATTTTCTAAGTTGTCAAACTTTTCATCCGGGAGAGTGGGAACTCCATCCGGAGGTATTTGCACAACTGATTCATCGTTGGAGCAAACCAGAACTGGATCTCATGGCGTCTCGTCAGAACGCCAAGCTTCCGTGTTACGGATCCAGGTCTAGGGATCCCAAGGCGACACTGATAGATGCTCTTGCAGCGCCCTGGTCTTTCAACCTGGCTTATGTGTTTCCACCATTTCTTCTGCTCCCTCGACTGATTGCCAAGATCAAGCAGGAGAGAGCATCGGTGATTCTGATAGCACCTGCGTGGCCACGCAGGACCTGGTATGCAGATCTAGTGGACATGTCATCCTTTCCACCATGGTCTCTGCCTCTGAGACAGGACCTTCTACTTCAGGGTCCTTCCAACCATCCAAATCTAATTTCTCTGCGGCTGACTGCCTAGAGATTGAACGCTTGATTTTATCAAAGCGTGGCTTTTCCGAGTCAGTTATTGATACCTTAATACGGGCACGAAAGCCTGTCACCAGGAAAATTTACCATAAGGTATGGCGTAGATATCTTTATTGGTGTGAATCCAAGGGTTACTCATGGAGTAAGGTCAGGATTCCTAGGATATTATCTTTTCTCCAAGAAGGTTTGGAAAAAGGATTGTCAGCTAGTTAAGCGTCTGGCAGATGTTCCAGATGTTCAGGCATTTTGTCAGACTTTAGTTAGAATCATGCCTGTGTTTAAACCGGTTGCTCCACCATGGAGCTTAAACTTGGTTCTTAAGGTTCTTCAAGAAGTTCCGTTTGAACCTCTTCATTCCATAGATATCAAACTTTTATCTTGGAAAGTCCTTTTTTTGGTAGCTTTTTCCTCGGCTCGTAGAGTCTCCGAGTTATCTGCCTTACAATGTGATTCTCCTTATCTGATTTTTCATACGGATAAGGTAGTCCTGCGTACCAAATCTGGGTTTTTTACCTAAGGTGGTATCTAACAAGAATATCAATCAAGAGATTGTTGTTCCATCCTTGTGTTTCACAATCTGGACGTGGTCCGTGCTTTAAAGTTTTTACTTACAAGCTACTAAAGATTTTCGTCAAACATCTTCTTGGTTTGTTGTCTTCTCTGGACAGAGGAGAGATCAAAAGGCTTCGGCAACCTCTCCTTCTTTTTGGCTAATAAGCTTAATCCGCTTAGCCTATGAGACTGCTAGACAGCAGCCTCCTGAAAGGATTACAGCTCATTCCACTAGAGCTGTAGCTTCCACTTGAGCCTTTAAAAATGAGGCTTCTTTTGAACAGATTTGCAAGGCGGCGACTTGGTCTTCGCTTCATACTTTTTCAAAATTTTGCAAATTTGATACTTTTGCTTCTTCGGAGGCTATATTTGGGAGAAAGGTTTTACAGGCAGTGTTTCCTTCCATTTAAGTTCCTGCCTTGTCCCTCCCTTCATCCGTGTACTTTAGCTTTGGTATTGGTATCCCACAAGTAATGGATGATCCGTGGACTGGATACACCTTACAAGAGAAAACACAATTTATGCTTACCTGATAAATGTATTTCTCTTGTGGTGTATCCAGTCCACGGCCCGCCCTGTCATTTTAAGGCAGGTAATTTTTAAATTTAAACTACAGTAACCACTGCACCCTATGGTTCCTCCTTTCTCGGCTTGTTTTCGGTCGAATGACTGGCTATGACAGTTAGGGGAGGAGCTATATTGCAGCTCTGCTGTGGGTTTCCTCTTGCAACTTCCTGTTGGGAATGAGAATATCCCACAAGTAATGGATGATCCGTGGACTGGATACACCACAAGAGAAATAAATTTATCAGGTAAGCATAAATTGTGTTTTTTGCTTTAATACACAGTATTATGAATAATTATAAATTGATATCTTTGATGGATATAATATTATGGGATAATAATCCTTTTTCAGTGTGCTTCAAAGTAACTAACTCAATGTGGATATTCTTGTTGTCTTTTGTAGCTGTTTTACTATACATAACTTCATTTCCGTTTTATTATTTTAGTTTTTTTCATATGCATTTTTATATATGTTTTATCTATTACAATTTCCCCAAATGGATTTTTAACAAATATACTTTATTCCACTAGACATTAGATTTTAAATGTTATATAGAGATGACCTCTATTATTATTTCCGGGTCACCTTTGGGTTTAAATAGGACACAATACCATATCTTATTATGCCTGATGAAACGGTCCTGTGCTGACCGAGAAACGCGTTGCAATTATAAATAAAGACAATTTGCCTTTTAAACCACAACCCGTTTTTTTCTGTGGCACCGTTCACCTTTTTCCTGTTCAGGATATTCACCAAGTATCTGTGCGCTGATACAGCCAGTTTTCCTGACACAGACTCTTACCGAGAGCAGACTTTGGGGAGAACACTCCTTCCTCCTGAGCACACACCTGGTTGTTGGCTTCGGAAGGACTTTCACTGTGACCGCTCACCTTTCCATCCGGTTCCCACGGGTCTCACGGTGAGACCCCCATCGTACTGACTGCTGGTTTTGAATGTCAGCCTGCCTGCTAGCACCTTATTCGCTTAGGGTGCCACTTTTGTGAGTAGTATTTTGCACATTGTTTTAGCTCACCTGTTTTGTACGATTCACACTATGTTGGCGCCCCTTGTTTATGTTTAATTCTAGACACCTGATCCATCACACCGTGGACACAAGCGGAACTTTGCCGAGTACTCAAGTACCATCAATATTTATTTTGTGCTTAACTTTGGACATTTTTGTTTCGGACACTATATGTTTGGACACTGCCACAGACTTTTATAATTTCTTGTGTTATTCATATATTTTCACATTCATCATTTTTATTACACTTTTTTTATGCAAATTTCAAGAAAATCACCTGATACATTTCACAAGATTATTTTCACATTTGGCTTTCAAATCTTTCTATTATCCTTAATTACACCCTTTTTGTGTTTCACTATATATACACTTCTCTACAAGAGTTGATCAAGACATTTAGGTTATATTTTAAATTAGAGCCTTTTTATCATAGTTTTTTTACTATTATTCATTTATCATTTGTTGTCATCAACAGCGCATCCTCATAGTTTTTCCTTTGGGAATTACTTTTTATCTGTAAAATGCGTAAGTAGCTTACGGCTGTGTATCCGCTGTGTCGTGTGCAGGTTACATTTTATCTCTCTAGCTGGCACAACCTGTAATAGAATAGTGTAAAATGCGCGCATAGCTTACGGCTGTGTATCCACTGTGTCGTGTGCATGTTATATTTATCTCTCTAGTTGGCACACCCTGTAATAGAATAGTGTAAAATACGCACGTAGCTTACGACTGTGAATCCGCTGTGTCGTGTGCAGGTTATATTTATCTCTCTAGTTGGCACACCCTGTAATAGAATAGTGTAAAATACGCACGTAGCTTACAACTGTGAATCCGCTGTGTTGTGTGCAGGTTATATTTATCTCTCTAGTTGGCACACCCTGTAATAGAATAGTGTAAAATATGCACGTAGCTTACGGCTGTTTATCCGCTGTGTCATGTGCAGGTTACATTTTATCCCTCTAGTGGGCACAACCTGTAAGAGGTCATGTGATCAGGGAGGTTGTGTGCCATGTGATCAGGCAGGTTGTGTACCATGTGATCAGGGAGGTTGTATGCCATGTGATCAGGGAGGTTGTGTGCCATGTGATCAGGCAGGTTGTGTGCCATGTGATCAGGGAGGTTGTGTGCCATGTGATCAGGGAGGTTGTGTGCCATGTGATCAGGGAGGTTGTGTGCCATGTGATCAGGGAGGTTGTGTGCCATGTGATCAGGGAGGTTGGGTGCCATGTGATCAGGGAGGTTGGGTGCCATGTGATCAGGGAGGTTGGGTGCCATGTGATCAGGGAGGTTGGGTGCCACGTGATCAGGGAGGTTGCGTGTCACGTGATCAGGGAGGTTGCATGCCAAGTGATCAGGGAGGTTGCATACCACGTGATCAGGGAGGTTGCATGCCACGTGATCAGGGAGGTTGCGTGCCATGTGATCAGGGAGGTTGCGTGCCATGTGATCAGGTAAGTTGCGTGCCATGTGATCAGGGAGGTTGTGTGCCATGTGATCAGGGAGGTTGTGGGCCATGTGATCAGTGACGTGTGTCATGTGATCAGGGAGGTTGTGGGCTATGTGATCAGTGACGTTGTGGGTCATGTGATCAGTGACGTTTTGATGCACTGGTGATGCTTTAGGTGATTTTAAACACACACAGGTTACATGATTTCTTAGCTACACTCACAGCTATAAATGTCAGAGCTTTTTTTGTTGTGTGAGCACATCATCCCCAACAGTATTTTGATGTTAAATATTAAATAAAAAACTATTTGTGGTACTAGCTTTGTGTCCTGATGTTTCACATAATTTGGCCGGTTTGTGCTTCCGACTGTTTTTTTCCCTTAGTTTCACCACGTGATAGAACAGTTTGTACTCATGTGTCATATGTAACCTTAGTATTATTTTTTCTTACCCTTAAATGGAAAATGAACTCACACTATTTCTATGTGCTGGAGGTGATAGCTGTAGTACAAGATGGGGGGTATCTACTTTTTTTACCCCCCGCAATAAACTAACCTAAGATCCCTTATTTGAAAGCAGCAATCCTCCTCTTTCAAATGAGTCGTCCTGTGTTTATCTTGCTGCCATGTGACTGTCAGAACAACGATAAATACCTTATAGATTTTGTTCTTTTTTGTTGGGTCTGGCAATTTGTAAGAACCCTTAATCCCCACAACCCTAAAATATTATAAAACCCCACATATAAAAGAATCAAGTTCCACCATTGATATAATTTGTTTCATGTCATGAAATATTTATATGTTATATAATACAGCTTATACATGTAACCTAAAGGTAGTTTTATATCATGTTTATACACAGCACCCTCAGACAGACAGTACAGTAATCAGACAGGTAATATTTATATGTTATATAATACAGCTTATACATGTAACCTAAAGGTAGTTTATATCATGTTTATACACAGAACCCTCAGACAGACAGTACAGTAATCAGACAGGTAATATTTATATGTTATATAATACAGCTTATACATGTAACCTATAGGTAGTTTTATATCATGTTTATACACAGCACCCTCAGACAGACAGTACAGTACTGTAATCAGACAGGTAATATTTATATGTTATATAATACAGCTTATACATGTAACTTAAAGGTAGTTTTATATCATGTATATACACAGCACCCTCAGACAGTACAGTAATCAGACAGGTAATATTTATATGTTATATAATACAGCTTTTACATGTAACCTAATGGTAGTTTATATCATGTTTATAGACAGCACCCTCAGACAGACAGTACTGTAATCAGACAGGTAATATTTATATGTTATATAATACAGCTTATACATGTAACTTAAAGGTAGTTTATAACATGTTTATACACAGAACCCTCAGACAGACAGTACTGTAATCAGACAGGTAATATTTATATGTTATATAATACAGCTTTTACATGTAACCTAATGGTAGTTTATATCATGTTTATAGACAGCACCCTCAGACAGACAGTACAGTAATCAGACAGTAATATTTATATGTTATATAATACAGCTTATACATGTAACCTAAAGGTAGTTTTATATCATGTATATACACAGCACCCTCAGACAGACAGTACTGTAATCAGACAGGTAATATTTATATGTTATATAATACAGCTTATACATGTAACCTAAAGGTAGTTTTATATCATGTATATACACAGCACCCTCAGACAGACAGTACAGTAATCAGACAGTAATATTTATATGTTATATAATACAGCTTATACATGTAACCTAAAGGTAGTTTTATATCATGTATATACACAGCACCCTCAGACAGACAGTACTGTAATCAGACAGGTAATATTTATATGTTATATAATACAGCTTATACATGTAACCTAAAAGTAGTTGTATATCATGTTTATACACAGCACCCTCAGACAGACAGTACAGTAATCAGACAGGTAATATGTATATGTTATATAATACAGCTTATACATGTAACCTAATGGTAGTTTATATCATGTTTATACACAGCACCCTCAGTCAGACAGTACAGTAATCAGACAGATAATATTTATATGTTATATAATACAGCTTATATATGTAACCTAAAGGTAGTTTTATATCATGTTTATACACAGCACCCTCAGACAGACAGTACTGTAATCAGACAGTAATATTTATATGTTATATAATACAGCTTATACGTGTAACCTAAAGGTAGTTTTATATCATGTTTATACACAGCACCCTCAGTCAGACGGTACAGTAATCAGACAGTAATATTTATATGTTATATAATACAGCTTATACATGTAACCTAAAGGTAGTTTTATATCATGTTTATACACAGCACCCTCAGTCAGACGGTACAGTAATCAGACAGTAATATTTATATGTTATATAATACAGCTTATACATGTAACCTAAAGGTAGTTTTATATCATGTTTATACACAGGACCCTCAGACACACAGTACAGTACTGTAATCAGACAGGTAATATTTATATGTTATATAATACAGCTTATACATGTAACCTAAAGGTAGTTTTATATCATGTTTATACACAGAACCCTCAGTCAGACAGTACAGTAATTAGACAGTAATATTTATATGTTATATAATACAGCTTATACATGTAACCTAAAGGTAGTTGTATATCATGTTTATAAACAGCACCCTCAGACAGACAGTACAGTAATCAGACAGTAATATTTATATGTTATATAATACAGCTTATACATGTAACCTAAAGGTAGTTTTATATCATGTATATACACAGCACCCTCAGACAGACAGTACAGTAATCAGACAGGTAATATTAATATGTTATATAATACAGCTTATACATGTAACCTAAACATAGTTTTATATCATGTTTATACACAGAACCCTCAGTCAGACAGTACAGTAATCAGACAGATAATATTTATATGTTATATAATACAGCTTATACATGTAACCTAAAAGTAGTTTTATTTCATGTTTATACACAGCACCCTCAGTCAGACAGTACGGTAATCAGACAGGTAATATTAATATGTTATATAATACAGCTTATACATGTAAGCTAAAAGTAGTTTTATATCATGTTTATACACAGCTCCCTCAGACTGACAGTACAGTAATCAGACAGGTAATATTTATATGTTATATAATACAGCTTATACATGTAACCTAAAGGTAGTTTTATATCAGGTTTATACACAGCACCTTCAGACAGACAGTACTGTAATCAGACAGGTAATATTTATATGTTATATAATACAGCTTATACATGTAACCTAAAGGTAGTTTTATATCATGTTTATACACAGCACCCTCAGACAGACAGTACTGTAATCAGACAGGTAATATTTATTTGTTGTATAATACAGCTTATACATATAACCTAAAGGTAGTTTTATATCATGTTTGTACACAGCACCCTCAGACAAACAGTACTGTAATCAGACAGGTAATATTAATATGTTATATAATACAGCGTATACATGTAACCTAAAGGTAGTTTTATATCATGTTTATACACAGCACCCTCAGACAGACAGTGCAGTACTGTAATCAGACAGGTAATATTTATATGTTATATAATACAGCTTCTACATATAACCTAAAGGTAGTTTTATATCATGTTTATACACAGCACCCTCAGACAGACAGTACTGTAATCAGACAGGTAATATTTATTTGTTGTATAATACAGCTTATACATATAACCTAAAGGTAGTTTTATATCATGTTTATACACAGAACCCTCAGACACACAGTACAGTACTGTAATCAGACAGGTAATATTTATATGTTATATAATACAGCTTATACATGTAACCTAAAGGTAGTTTTATATCATGTATATACACAGCACCCTCAGACAGTACAGTAATCAGACAGGTAATATTTATATGTTATATAATACAGCTTATACATGTAACTTAAAGGTAGTTTTATATCATGTTTATACACAGAACCCTCAGTCAGACAGTACAGTAATCAGACAGGTAATATTTATATATTATATAATACAGCTTATACGTGTAACTTAAAGGTAGTTTTATATCATGTTTATACACAGAACCCTCAGTCAGACAGTACAGTAAACAGACAGTAATATTTATATGTTATAGAATACAGCTTATACATGTAACCTAAGGGTAGTTTATATCATGTTTATACACAGCACCCTCAGACAGACAGTACTGTAATCAGACAGGTAATATTTATGTTATATAATACAGCTTATACATGTAACTAAAGGTAGTTTTATATCATGTTTATACACAGCACCCTAAGACAGACAGTACAGTACTGTAATCAGAAAGGTAATATTTATATGTTATATAATACAGCTTATACATGTAACCTAAATGTAGTTTTATATCATGTTTATACACAGCACCCTCAGTCAGACAGTACTGTAATCAGACTGGTAATATTTATATGTTATATAATACAGCTTATACATGTAACCTAAAGGTAGTTTTATATCATGTTAATACACAGCACCCTCAGACAGAAAGTACAGTACTGTAATCAGACAGGTAATATTTATATGTTATATAATACAGCTTATACATGTAACCTAAAGGTAGTTTTATATCATGTTTATACACAGCACCCTCAGACAAACAGACAGTACAGTAATCAGACTGGTAATATTTATATGTTATATAATACAGCTTATACATGTAACCTAAAGGTAGTTTTATATCATGTTTATACACAGCACCCTCAGACAAACAGTACAGTAATCAGACAGGTAATATTTATTTGTTGTATAATACAGCTTATACATGTAACCTAAAGGTAGTTTTATATCATGTTTATACATAGCACCCTCGAACAGACAGTACAGTACTGTAGTCAGCCAGGTAATATTTATATGTTATATAATAGAGCTTATACATGTAACCTAAAGGTAGTTTTATATCATGTTTGTACACAGCACCCTCAGACAGATAATACAGTAATCAGACAGATAATATTTATATGTTATATAATACAGCTTATATATGTAACCTAAAGGTAGTTTTATATCATGTTTATACACAGCACCCTCAGACAGACAGTACTATAATCAGACAGGTAATATTTATATGTTACATAATACAGCTTATACATGTAACCTAAATGTAGTTTTATATCATGTTTATACACAGCACCCTCAGATAGACAGTACTGTAATCAGACAGGTAATATTTATTTGTTGTATAATACAGCTTATACATATAACCTAAAGGTAGTTTTATATCATGTTTGTACACAGCACCCTCAGACAAACAGTACTGTAATCAGACAGGTAATATTAATATGTTATATAATACAGCGTATACATGTAACCTAAAGGTAGTTTTATATCATGTTTATACACAGCACCCTCAGACAGACAGTGCAGTACTGTAATCAGACAGGTAATATTTATATGTTATATAATACAGCTTCTACATATAACCTAAAGGTAGTTTTATATCATGTTTATACACAGCACCCTCAGACAGACAGTACTGTAATCAGACAGGTAATATTTATATGTTATATAATACAGCTTATACATGTAACTTAAAGGTAGTTTATAACATGTTTATACACAGAACCCTCAGACAGACAGTACTGTAATCAGACAGGTAATATTTATATGTTATATAATACAGCTTTTACATGTAACCTAATGGTAGTTTATATCATGTTTATAGACAGCACCCTCAGACAGACAGTACAGTAATCAGACAGTAATATTTATATGTTATATAATACAGCTTATACATGTAACCTAAAGGTAGTTTTATATCATGTATATACACAGCACCCTCAGACAGACAGTACTGTAATCAGACAGGTAATATTTATATGTTATATAATACAGCTTATACATGTAACCTAAAGGTAGTTTTATATCATGTATATACACAGCACCCTCAGACAGACAGTACAGTAATCAGACAGTAATATTTATATGTTATATAATACAGCTTATACATGTAACCTAAAGGTAGTTTTATATCATGTATATACACAGCACCCTCAGACAGACAGTACTGTAATCAGACAGGTAATATTTATATGTTATATAATACAGCTTATACATGTAACCTAAAAGTAGTTGTATATCATGTTTATACACAGCACCCTCAGACAGACAGTACAGCAGAGCTTTCCAAACTTTTCATGTTGGCGACACACTTTTTTAGACCTACATCATTTTGCGACACAGTAATTCAGTTGTACTAGCAAACATACATAAATGATATAATAACGAAATGTATTTACAAGTAACTGTATGTAATTATGTGCAAGAATAAAAAAAAAATGTTTAACACCACTAGCTACTTAATATTTTAATGGGATGTATGAGGTTGATGGGATGAACACAATTTCTAAATATTTGGTGGAATATTAGATAAAGACACTCGCATTTCATCATCAAGCATTTTTAAGCTTCCCCTTCCTATCCATATATCAAGAGCAGGAGCAGCAATGCACTACTGGGAGCTAGCTGCAAAAAAAATCCCCACTTTGACTTCTGACTTTAGCCCAGTGTTTAAGCTGCTGCCCTCAGAGCTCTGCGAGTCCGACTGACTACTGCCCGCGCTCCAAACACACTGCTGTCCCACTCACTAACTACACGAGCAGTCACGAGCCTATTGAGGAGACTACAAGTGCAGTCAGAGCCAATGTGCCGCCAATGGGAATAGTTTCAGTTCCCTCTGAGCTGCGCCAATAGGTTAAGATGATCTGTGACCCACTAGGTATCAATCACGTGTCAACCACATGATATGCGTAGCAGGCAGGCGGAAAGTCAGAAACCAAAAAAAATTGTTGAAAAAAATTTGTGCTGAAGCAAGGACACACCTACACACTGCTGCCGACACACTAGTGTGTCCCGACACACAGTTTGGAAAGCACTGCAGTACAGTAATCAGACAGGTAATATGTATATGTTATATAATACAGCTTATACATGTAACCTAATGGTAGTTTATATCATGTTTATACACAGCACCCTCAGTCAGACAGTACAGTAATCAGACAGATAATATTTATATGTTATATAATACAGCTTATATATGTAACCTAAAGGTAGTTTTATATCATGTTTATACACAGCACCCTCAGACAGACAGTACTGTAATCAGACAGTAATATTTATATGTTATATAATACAGCTTATACGTGTAACCTAAAGGTAGTTTTATATCATGTTTATACACAGCACCCTCAGTCAGACGGTACAGTAATCAGACAGTAATATTTATATGTTATATAATACAGCTTATACATGTAACCTAAAGGTAGTTTTATATCATGTTTATACACAGCACCCTCAGTCAGACGGTACAGTAATCAGACAGTAATATTTATATGTTATATAATACAGCTTATACATGTAACCTAAAGGTAGTTTTATATCATGTTTATACACAGGACCCTCAGACACACAGTACAGTACTGTAATCAGACAGGTAATATTTATATGTTATATAATACAGCTTATACATGTAACCTAAAGGTAGTTTTATATCATGTTTATACACAGAACCCTCAGTCAGACAGTACAGTAATTAGACAGTAATATTTATATGTTATATAATACAGCTTATACATGTAACCTAAAGGTAGTTGTATATCATGTTTATAAACAGCACCCTCAGACAGACAGTACAGTAATCAGACAGTAATATTTATATGTTATATAATACAGCTTATACATGTAACCTAAAGGTAGTTTTATATCATGTATATACACAGCACCCTCAGACAGACAGTACAGTAATCAGACAGGTAATATTAATATGTTATATAATACAGCTTATACATGTAACCTAAACATAGTTTTATATCATGTTTATACACAGAACCCTCAGTCAGACAGTACAGTAATCAGACAGATAATATTTATATGTTATATAATACAGCTTATACATGTAACCTAAAAGTAGTTTTATTTCATGTTTATACACAGCACCCTCAGTCAGACAGTACGGTAATCAGACAGGTAATATTAATATGTTATATAATACAGCTTATACATGTAAGCTAAAAGTAGTTTTATATCATGTTTATACACAGCTCCCTCAGACTGACAGTACAGTAATCAGACAGGTAATATTTATATGTTATATAATACAGCTTATACATGTAACCTAAAGGTAGTTTTATATCAGGTTTATACACAGCACCTTCAGACAGACAGTACTGTAATCAGACAGGTAATATTTATATGTTATATAATACAGCTTATACATGTAACCTAAAGGTAGTTTTATATCATGTTTATACACAGCACCCTCAGACAGACAGTACTGTAATCAGACAGGTAATATTTATTTGTTGTATAATACAGCTTATACATATAACCTAAAGGTAGTTTTATATCATGTTTGTACACAGCACCCTCAGACAAACAGTACTGTAATCAGACAGGTAATATTAATATGTTATATAATACAGCGTATACATGTAACCTAAAGGTAGTTTTATATCATGTTTATACACAGCACCCTCAGACAGACAGTGCAGTACTGTAATCAGACAGGTAATATTTATATGTTATATAATACAGCTTCTACATATAACCTAAAGGTAGTTTTATATCATGTTTATACACAGCACCCTCAGACAGACAGTACTGTAATCAGACAGGTAATATTTATTTGTTGTATAATACAGCTTATACATATAACCTAAAGGTAGTTTTATATCATGTTTATACACAGAACCCTCAGACACACAGTACAGTACTGTAATCAGACAGGTAATATTTATATGTTATATAATACAGCTTATACATGTAACCTAAAGGTAGTTTTATATCATGTATATACACAGCACCCTCAGACAGTACAGTAATCAGACAGGTAATATTTATATGTTATATAATACAGCTTATACATGTAACTTAAAGGTAGTTTTATATCATGTTTATACACAGAACCCTCAGTCAGACAGTACAGTAATCAGACAGGTAATATTTATATATTATATAATACAGCTTATACGTGTAACTTAAAGGTAGTTTTATATCATGTTTATACACAGAACCCTCAGTCAGACAGTACAGTAAACAGACAGTAATATTTATATGTTATAGAATACAGCTTATACATGTAACCTAAGGGTAGTTTATATCATGTTTATACACAGCACCCTCAGACAGACAGTACTGTAATCAGACAGGTAATATTTATGTTATATAATACAGCTTATACATGTAACTAAAGGTAGTTTTATATCATGTTTATACACAGCACCCTAAGACAGACAGTACAGTACTGTAATCAGAAAGGTAATATTTATATGTTATATAATACAGCTTATACATGTAACCTAAATGTAGTTTTATATCATGTTTATACACAGCACCCTCAGTCAGACAGTACTGTAATCAGACTGGTAATATTTATATGTTATATAATACAGCTTATACATGTAACCTAAAGGTAGTTTTATATCATGTTAATACACAGCACCCTCAGACAGAAAGTACAGTACTGTAATCAGACAGGTAATATTTATATGTTATATAATACAGCTTATACATGTAACCTAAAGGTAGTTTTATATCATGTTTATACACAGCACCCTCAGACAAACAGACAGTACAGTAATCAGACTGGTAATATTTATATGTTATATAATACAGCTTATACATGTAACCTAAAGGTAGTTTTATATCATGTTTATACACAGCACCCTCAGACAAACAGTACAGTAATCAGACAGGTAATATTTATTTGTTGTATAATACAGCTTATACATGTAACCTAAAGGTAGTTTTATATCATGTTTATACATAGCACCCTCGAACAGACAGTACAGTACTGTAGTCAGCCAGGTAATATTTATATGTTATATAATAGAGCTTATACATGTAACCTAAAGGTAGTTTTATATCATGTTTGTACACAGCACCCTCAGACAGATAATACAGTAATCAGACAGATAATATTTATATGTTATATAATACAGCTTATATATGTAACCTAAAGGTAGTTTTATATCATGTTTATACACAGCACCCTCAGACAGACAGTACTATAATCAGACAGGTAATATTTATATGTTACATAATACAGCTTATACATGTAACCTAAATGTAGTTTTATATCATGTTTATACACAGCACCCTCAGATAGACAGTACTGTAATCAGACAGGTAATATTTATTTGTTGTATAATACAGCTTATACATATAACCTAAAGGTAGTTTTATATCATGTTTGTACACAGCACCCTCAGACAAACAGTACTGTAATCAGACAGGTAATATTAATATGTTATATAATACAGCGTATACATGTAACCTAAAGGTAGTTTTATATCATGTTTATACACAGCACCCTCAGACAGACAGTGCAGTACTGTAATCAGACAGGTAATATTTATATGTTATATAATACAGCTTCTACATATAACCTAAAGGTAGTTTTATATCATGTTTATACACAGCACCCTCAGACAGACAGTACTGTAATCAGACAGGTAATATTTATTTGTTGTATAATACAGCTTATACATATAACCTAAAGGTAGTTTTATATCATGTTTATACACAGAACCCTCAGACACACAGTACAGTACTGTAATCAGACAGGTAATATTTATATGTTATATAATACTGCTTATACATGTAACCTAAAGGTAGTTTTATATCATGTATATACACAGCACCCTCAGACAGTACAGTAATCAGACAGGTAATATTTATATGTTATATAATACAGCTTATACATGTAACTTAAAGGTAGTTTTATATCATGTTTATACACAGAACCCTCAGTCAGACAGTACAGTAATCAGACAGGTAATATTTATATATTATATAATACAGCTTATACGTGTAACTTAAAGGTAGTTTTATATCATGTTTATACAGAGAACCCTCAGTCAGACAGTACAGTAAACAGACAGTAATATTTATATGTTATAGAATACAGCTTATACATGTAACCTAAGGGTAGTTTATATCATGTTTATACACAGCACCCTCAGACAGACAGTACTGTAATCAGACAGGTAATATTTATGTTATATAATACAGCTTATACATGTAACTAATGGTAGTTTTATATCATGTTTATACACAGCACCCTAAGACAGACAGTACAGTACTGTAATCAGAAAGGTAATATTTATATGTTATATAATACAGCTTATACATGTAACCTAAATGTAGTTTTATATCATGTTTATACACAGCACCCTCAGTCAGACAGTACAGTAATCAGACTGGTAATATTTATATGTTATATAATACAGCTTATACATGTAACCTAAAGGTAGTTTTATATCATGTTAATACACAGCACCCTCAGACAGAAAGTACAGTACTGTAATCAGACAGGTAATATTTATATGTTATATAATACAGCTTATACATGTAACCTAAAGGTAGTTTTATATCATGTTTATACACAGCACCCTCAGACAAACAGACAGTACAGTAATCAGACTGGTAATATTTATATGTTATATAATACAGCTTATACATGTAACCTAAAGGTAGTTTTATATCATGTTTATACACAGCACCCTCAGACAAACAGTACAGTAATCAGACAGGTAATATTTATTTGTTGTATAATACAGCTTATACATGTAACCTAAAGGTAGTTTTATATCATGTTTATACATAGCACCCTCGAACAGACAGTACAGTACTGTAGTCAGCCAGGTAATATTTATATGTTATATAATAGAGCTTATACATGTAACCTAAAGGTAGTTTTATATCATGTTTGTACACAGCACCCTCAGACAGATAATATAGTAATCAGACAGATAATATTTATATGTTATATAATACAGCTTATATATGTAATCTAAAGGTAGTTTTATATCATGTTTATACACAGCACCCTCAGACAGACAGTACTGTAATCAGACAGGTAATATTTATTTGTTGTATAATACAGCTTATACATATAACCTAAAGGTAGTTTTATATCATGTTTGTACACAGCACCCTCAGACAAACAGTACTGTAATCAGACAGGTAATATTAATATGTTATATAATACAGCGTATACATGTAACCTAAAGGTAGTTTTATATCATGTTTATACACAGCACCCTTAGACAGACAGTGCAGTACTGTAATCAGACAGGTAATATTTATATGTTATATAATACAGCTTCTACATATAACCTAAAGGTAGTTTTATATCATGTTTATACACAGCACCCTCAGACAGACAGTACTGTAATCAGACAGGTAATATTTATTTGTTGTATAATACAGCTTATACATATAACCTAAAGGTAGTTTTATATCATGTTTATACACAGAACCCTCAGACACACAGTACAGTACAGTAATCAGACAGGTAATATTTATATGTTATATAATACAGCTTATACATGTAACTTAAAGGTAGTTTTATATCATGTTTATACACAGAACCCTCAGTCAGACAGTACAGTAATCAGACAGGTAATATTTATATATTATATAATACAGCTTATACGTGTAACTTAAAGGTAGTATTATATCATGTTTATACACAGAACCCTCAGTCAGACAGTACAGTAAACAGACAGTAATATTTATATGTTATAGAATACAGCTTATACCTGTAACCTAAAGGTAGTTTATATCATGTTTATACACAGCACCCTCAGACAGACAGTACTGTAATCAGACAGGTAATATTTATGTTATATAATACAGCTTATACATGTAACTAAAGGTAGTTTTATATCATGTTTATACACAGCACCCTAAGACAGACAGTACAGTACTGTAATCAGAAAGGTAATATTTATATGTTATATAATACAGCTTATACATGTAACCTAAATGTAGTTTTATATCATGTTTATACACAGCACCCTCAGTCAGACAGTACAGTAATCAGACTGGTAATATTTATATGTTATATAATACAGCTTATACATGTAACCTAAAGGTAGTTTTATATCATGTTAATACACAGCACCCTCAGACAGAAAGTACAGTACTGTACTGTAATCAGACAGGTAATATTTATATGTTATATAATACAGCTTATACATGTAACCTAAAGGTAGTTTTATATCATGTTTATACACAGCACCCTCAGACAAACAGACAGTACAGTAATCAGACTGGTAATATTTATATGTTATATAATACAGCTTATACATGTAACCTAAAGGTAGTTTTATATCATGTTTATACACAGCACCCTCAGACAAACAGTACAGTAATCAGACAGGTAATATTTATTTGTTGTATAATACAGCTTATACATGTAACCTAAAGGTAGTTTTATATCATGTTTATACATAGCACCCTCGAACAGACAGTACAGTACTGTAGTCAGCCAGGTAATATTTATATGTTATATAATAGAGCTTATACATGTAACCTAAAGGTAGTTTTATATCATGTTTGTACACAGCACCCTCAGACAGATAATACAGTAATCAGACAGATAATATTTATATGTTATATAATACAGCTTATATATGTAACCTAAAGGTAGTTTTATATCATGTTTATACACAGCACCCTCAGACAGACAGTACTATAATCAGACAGGTAATATTTATATGTTACATAATACAGCTTATACATGTAACCTAAATGTAGTTTTATATCATGTTTATACACAGAACCCTCAGACACACAGTACAGTACTGTAATCAGACAGGTAATATTTATATGTTATATAATACAGCTTATACATGTAACCTAAAGGTAGTTTTATATCATGTTTATACACAGCACCCTCAAACAGACAGTACAGTAATCAGACAGGTAATATTTATATGTTATATAATACAGCTTATACGTGTAACCTAAAGGTAGTTTTATATCATGTTTATACACAGCACCCTCAGACAGACAGTACAGTACTGTAATCAGCCAGGTAATATTTATATGTTATATAATACAGCTTATACATGTAACTTAAAGGTAGTTTTATATCATGTATATACACAGCACCCTCAGACAGACAGTACTGTAATCAGACAGGTAATATTTATATGTTATATAATACAGCTTATACATGTAACCTAAAGGTAGTTTTATATCATGTATATACACAGCACCCTCAGACAGACAGTACAGTAATCAGACAGATAATATTTATATGTTATATAATATAGCTTATACATGTAACCTAAAGGTAGGTTTATATCATGTTTATACACAGCACCCTCAGACAGACAGTACTGTAATCAGACAGGTAATATTTATATGTTATATAATACAGCTTATACATGTAACCTAAAGGTAGTTTTATATCATGTTTATACACAGCACCCTCAGACAGACAGTACTGTAATCAGACAGGTAATATTTATATGTTATATAATACAGCTTATACATGTAACCTAAAGGTAGGTTTATATCATGTTTATACACAGCACCCTCAGACAGACAGTACAGTACAGTACAGTAATCAGACAGGTAATATGTACAGTATATGTTATATAATACAGCTTATACATGTAACCTAAAGGTAGTTGTATATCATGTTTATACACAGCACCCTCAGACAGACAGACAGTACAGTAATCAGACAGGTAATATTTACATGTTATTATACAGCTTATAAATGTAACCTAAAGGTAGTTTTATATCATGCTTATACACAGCACCCTCAGACATACAGTACTGTAATCAGACAGGTAATATTTATATGTTGTATAATACAGCTTATACATGTAACCTAAAGGTAGTTTTATATCATGTTTATACACAGTACCTTCAGACAAACAGTACAGTAATCAGACAGGTAATATTTATTTGTTGTATAATACAGCTTATACATGTAACTAAAGGTAGTTTTATATCATGTTTATACACAGCACCCTAAGACAGACAGTACAGTACTGTAATCAGAAAGGTAATATTTATATGTTATATAATACAGCTTATATATGTAACTTAAATGTAGTTTTATATCATGTTTATACACAGCACCCTCAGTCAGACAGTACAGTACTGTAATCAGAAAGGTAATATGTATATGTTATATAATACAGCTTACATGTAATTTTATAGGTAGTTTTATATCATGTTTATACACAGCACCCTCAGACAGTACAGTACTGTAATCAGAAAGGTAATATGTATATGTTATATAATACAGCTTATACATGTAACTAAAGGTAGTTTTATATCATGTTTATACACAGCACCCTAAGACAGACAGTACAGTACTGTAATCAGAAAGGTAATATTTATATGTTATATAATACAGCTTATACATGTAACCTAAATGTAGTTTTATATCATGTTTATACACAGCACCCTCAGTCAGACAGTACAGTAATCAGACTGGTAATATTTATATGTTATATAATACAGCTTATACATGTAACCTAAAGGTAGTTTTATATCATGTTTATACACAGCACCCTCAGACAGAAAGTACAGTACTGTAATCAGACAGGTAATATTTATATGTTATATAATACAGCTTATACATGTAACCTAAAGGTAGTTTTATATCATGTTTATACACAGCACCCTCAGACAAACAGACAGTACAGTAATCAGACTGGTAATATTTATATGTTATATAATACAGCTTATACATGTAACCTAAAGGTAGTTTTATATCATGTTTATACACAGCACCCTCAAACAAACAGACAGTACTGTAATCAGACTGGTAATATTTATATGTTATATAATACAGCTTATACATGTAACCTAAAGGTAGTTTTATATCATGTTTATACACAGCACCCTCAGACAGACAGTACAGTAATCAGACAGGTAATATTTATATGTTATTTAATACAGCTTATACATGTAACCTAAAGGTAGTTTTATATCATGTTTATACACAGCACCCTCAGACAGACAGTACTGTAATCAGACAGGTAATATGTATATGTTATATAATACAGCTTATACATGTAACTAAAGGTAGTTTTATATCATGTTTATACACAGCACCCTAAGACAGACAGTACAGTACTGTAATCAGAAAGGTAATATTTATATGTTATATAATACAGCTTATACATGTAACCTAAATGTAGTTTTATATCATGTTTATACACAGCACCCTCAGTCAGACAGTACAGTAATCAGACTGGTAATATTTATATGTTATATAATACAGCTTATACATGTAACCTAAAGGTAGTTTTATATCATGTTTATACACAGCACCCTCAGACAGAAAGTACAGTACTGTAATCAGACAGGTAATATTTATATGTTATATAATACAGCTTATACATGTAACCTAAAGGTAGTTTTATATCATGTTTATACACAGCACCCTCAGACAAACAGACAGTACAGTAATCAGACTGGTAATATTTATATGTTATATAATACAGCTTATACATGTAACCTAAAGGTAGTTTTATATCATGTTTATACACAGCACCCTCAGACAGACAGTACAGTAATCAGACAGGTAATATTTATATGTTATTTAATACAGCTTATACATGTAACCTAAAGGTAGTTTTATATCATGTTTATACACAGCACCCTCAGACAGACAGTACAGTAATCAGACAGATAATATTTATATGTTATATAATACAGCTTATACATGTAACCTAAAGGTAGTTTTATATCATGTTTATACACAGCACCCTCAGACAAACAGTACAGTAATCAGACAGGTAATATTTATTTGTTGTATAATACAGCTTATACATGTAACCTAAAGGTAGTTTTATATCATGTTTATACATAGCACCCTCGAACAGACAGTACAGTACTGTAGTCAGCCAGGTAATATTTATATGTTATATAATAGAGCTTATACATGTAACCTAAAGGTAGTTTTATATCATGTTTGTACACAGCACCCTCAGACAGATAATACAGTAATCAGACAGATAATATTTATATGTTATATAATACAGCTTATATATGTAACCTAAAGGTAGTTTTATATCATGTTTATACACAGCACCCTCAGACAGACAGTACTATAATCAGACAGGTAATATTTATATGTTACATAATACAGCTTATACATGTAACCTAAATGTAGTTTTATATCATGTTTATACACAGAACCCTCAGACACACAGTACAGTACTGTAATCAGACAGGTAATATTTATATGTTATATAATACAGCTTATACATGTAACCTAAAGGTAGTTTTATATCATGTTTATACACAGCACCCTCAAACAGACAGTACAGTAATCAGACAGGTAATATTTATATGTTATATAATACAGCTTATACGTGTAACCTAAAGGTAGTTTTATATCATGTTTATACACAGCACCCTCAGACAGACAGTACAGTACTGTAATCAGCCAGGTAATATTTATATGTTATATAATACAGCTTATACATGTAACTTAAAGGTAGTTTTATATCATGTATATACACAGCACCCTCAGACAGACAGTACTGTAATCAGACAGGTAATATTTATATGTTATATAATACAGCTTATACATGTAACCTAAAGGTAGTTTTATATCATGTATATACACAGCACCCTCAGACAGACAGTACAGTAATCAGACAGATAATATTTATATGTTATATAATATAGCTTATACATGTAACCTAAAGGTAGGTTTATATCATGTTTATACACAGCACCCTCAGACAGACAGTACTGTAATCAGACAGGTAATATTTATATGTTATATAATACAGCTTATACATGTAACCTAAAGGTAGTTTTATATCATGTTTATACACAGCACCCTCAGACAGACAGTACTGTAATCAGACAGGTAATATTTATATGTTATATAATACAGCTTATACATGTAACCTAAAGGTAGGTTTATATCATGTTTATACACAGCACCCTCAGACAGACAGTACAGTACAGTACAGTAATCAGACAGGTAATATGTACAGTATATGTTATATAATACAGCTTATACATGTAACCTAAAGGTAGTTGTATATCATGTTTATACACAGCACCCTCAGACAGACAGACAGTACAGTAATCAGACAGGTAATATTTACATGTTATTATACAGCTTATAAATGTAACCTAAAGGTAGTTTTATATCATGCTTATACACAGCACCCTCAGACATACAGTACTGTAATCAGACAGGTAATATTTATATGTTGTATAATACAGCTTATACATGTAACCTAAAGGTAGTTTTATATCATGTTTATACACAGTACCTTCAGACAAACAGTACAGTAATCAGACAGGTAATATTTATTTGTTGTATAATACAGCTTATACATGTAACTAAAGGTAGTTTTATATCATGTTTATACACAGCACCCTAAGACAGACAGTACAGTACTGTAATCAGAAAGGTAATATTTATATGTTATATAATACAGCTTATATATGTAACTTAAATGTAGTTTTATATCATGTTTATACACAGCACCCTCAGTCAGACAGTACAGTACTGTAATCAGAAAGGTAATATGTATATGTTATATAATACAGCTTACATGTAATTTTATAGGTAGTTTTATATCATGTTTATACACAGCACCCTCAGACAGTACAGTACTGTAATCAGAAAGGTAATATGTATATGTTATATAATACAGCTTATACATGTAACTAAAGGTAGTTTTATATCATGTTTATACACAGCACCCTAAGACAGACAGTACAGTACTGTAATCAGAAAGGTAATATTTATATGTTATATAATACAGCTTATACATGTAACCTAAATGTAGTTTTATATCATGTTTATACACAGCACCCTCAGTCAGACAGTACAGTAATCAGACTGGTAATATTTATATGTTATATAATACAGCTTATACATGTAACCTAAAGGTAGTTTTATATCATGTTTATACACAGCACCCTCAGACAGAAAGTACAGTACTGTAATCAGACAGGTAATATTTATATGTTATATAATACAGCTTATACATGTAACCTAAAGGTAGTTTTATATCATGTTTATACACAGCACCCTCAAACAAACAGACAGTACTGTAATCAGACTGGTAATATTTATATGTTATATAATACAGCTTATACATGTAACCTAAAGGTAGTTTTATATCATGTTTATACACAGCACCCTCAGACAGACAGTACAGTAATCAGACAGGTAATATTTATATGTTATTTAATACAGCTTATACATGTAACCTAAAGGTAGTTTTATATCATGTTTATACACAGCACCCTCAGACAGACAGTACTGTAATCAGACAGGTAATATGTATATGTTATATAATACAGCTTATACATGTAACTAAAGGTAGTTTTATATCATGTTTATACACAGCACCCTAAGACAGACAGTACAGTACTGTAATCAGAAAGGTAATATTTATATGTTATATAATACAGCTTATACATGTAACCTAAATGTAGTTTTATATCATGTTTATACACAGCACCCTCAGTCAGACAGTACAGTAATCAGACTGGTAATATTTATATGTTATATAATACAGCTTATACATGTAACCTAAAGGTAGTTTTATATCATGTTTATACACAGCACCCTCAGACAGAAAGTACAGTACTGTAATCAGACAGGTAATATTTATATGTTATATAATACAGCTTATACATGTAACCTAAAGGTAGTTTTATATCATGTTTATACACAGCACCCTCAGACAAACAGACAGTACAGTAATCAGACTGGTAATATTTATATGTTATATAATACAGCTTATACATGTAACCTAAAGGTAGTTTTATATCATGTTTATACACAGCACCCTCAAACAAACAGACAGTACTGTAATCAGACTGGTAATATTTATATGTTATATAATACAGCTTATACATGTAACCTAAAGGTAGTTTTATATCATGTTTATACACAGCACCCTCAGACAGACAGTACAGTAATCAGACAGGTAATATTTATATGTTATTTAATACAGCTTATACATGTAACCTAAAGGTAGTTTTATATCATGTTTATACACAGCACCCTCAGACAGACAGTACAGTAATCAGACAGATAATATTTATATGTTATATAATACAGCTTATACATGTAACCTAAAGGTAGTTTTATATCATGTTTATACACAGCACCCTCAGACAGACAGTACAGTAATCAGACAGGTAATATTTATATGTTATTTAATACAGCTTATACATGTAACGTAAAGGTAGTTTTATATCATATTTATACACAGCACCCTCAGACAGTACAGTACAGTAATCTAACAGGTAATATTTATATGTTATATAATACAGCTTATACATGTAACCTAAAGGTAGTTTTATATCATGTTTATAGTTAGCACCCTCAGACAGACAGTACAGTAATCAGACAGGTAATATTTATATGTTATATAATAAAACTTATACATGTAACCTAAAGGTAGTTTTATATCATGTTTATACAACACCCTCAGACAGACAGTACTGTAATCAGGCAGGTAATATTAATATGTTATATAATACAGCCTATACATGTAAGCTAAAGGTAGTTTTATATCATGTTTATACACAGCACCCTCAGACAGTACAGTACTGTAATCAGACAGGTAATATGTATATGTTATATAATACAGCTTATACATGTAACCTAAAGGTAGTTTTATATCATGTTTATAGACAGCACCCTCAGTCAGACAGTACAGTAATCAGACAGTAATATTTATATGTTATATAATACAGCTTATACATGTAACCTAAAGGTAGTTTTATATCATGTTTATACACAGCACCCTCAGACAGACAGTACTGTAATCAGACAGGTAATATTAATATGTTATATAATACAGCTTATACATGTAACCTAAAGGTAGTTTTATATCATGTTTATACACAGCACCCTCAGACAGACAGTACAGTACTGTTATCAGCCAGGTAATATTTATATGTTATTATACAGCTTATACATGTAACCTAAAGTTAGTTTTATATCATGTTTATACACAGCACCCTCATACAGACAGTACAGTAATCAGACAGGTAATATTTATATGTTATATAATACAGCTTATACGTGTAACCTAAAGGTAGTTTTATATCATGTTTATACACAGCACCCTCAGACAGACAGTACAGTACTGTAATCAGCCAGGTAATATTTATATGTTATATAATACAGCTTATACATGTAACTTAAAGGTAGTTTTATATCATGTATATACACAGCACCCTCAGACAGACAGTACTGTAATCAGACAGGTAATATTTATATGTTATATAATACAGCTTATACATGTAACCTAAAGGTAGTTTTATATCATGTTTATACACAGCACCCTGAGACAGACAGTACAGTAATCAGACAGGTAATATTTATATGTTATATAATACAACTTATACATGTAACCTAAAGGTAGTTTTATATCACGTTTATACACAGCACCCTCAGACAGACAGACAGTACAGTACTGTAATCAGACAGGTAATATTTATATGTTATATAATACAGCTTATACATGTAACCTAAAGGTAGGTTTATATCATGTTTATACACAGCACCCTCAGACAGACAGTACTGTAATCAGACAGGTAATATTTATATGTTATATAATACAGCTTATACATGTAACCTAAAGGTAGTTTTATATCATGTTTATACACAGCACCCTCAGACAGACAGTACAGTACAGTACAGTAATCAGACAGGTAATATGTACAGTATATGTTATATAATACAGCTTATACATGTAACCTAAAGGTAGTTGTATATCATGTTTATACACAGCACCCTCAGACAGACAGACAGTACAGTAATCAGACAGGTAATATTTATATGTTATTATACAGCTTATAAATGTTACCTAAAGGTCGATTTATATCATGCTTATACACAGCACCCTCAGTCAGACAGTACAGTACTGTAATCAGACAGGTAATATTTATATGTTGTATAATACAGCTTATACATGTAACTTAAAGGTAGTTTTATATCATGTTTATATACAGCACCCTCAGACAAACAGTACAGTAATCAGACAGGTAATATTTATTTGTTGTATAATACAGCTTATACATGTAACCTAAAGGTAGTTTTATATCATGTTTATATACAGCACCCTCAGACAAACAGTACAGTAATCAGACAGGTAATATTTATTTGTTGTATAATACAGCTTATACATGTAACCTAAAGGTAGTTTTATATCATGTTTATACATAGCACCCTCGAACAGACAGTACAGTACTGTAGTCAGCCAGGTAATATTTATATGTTATATAATAGAGCTTATACATGTAACCTAAAGGTAGTTTTATATCATGTTTGTACACAGCACCCTCAGACAGATAATACAGTAATCAGACAGATAATATTTATATGTTACATAATACAGCTTATACATGTAACCTAAAGGTAGTTTTATATCATGTTTATACACAGCACCCTCAGACAGACAGTACAGTAATCAGACAGTAATATTTATATGTTATATAATACAGCTTATACATGTAACCTAAAGGTAGTTTTATATCATGTTTGTACACAGCACCCTCAGACAGACAGTACAGTAATCAGACAGGTAATATTAATATGTTATATAATACAGCGTATACATGTAACCTAAAGGTAGTTTTATTTCATGTTTATACACAGCACCCTCAAACAGACAGTACAGTAATCACACAGGTAATATTTATATGTTATATAATACAGCTTATACGTGTAACCTAAAGTTAGTTTTATATCATGTTTATACACAGCACCCTCAGACAGACAGTACAGTACTGTAATCAGCCAGGTAATATTTATATGTTATATAATACAGCTTATACATGTAACTTAAAGGTAGTTTTATATCATGTATATACACAGCACCCTCAGACAGACAGTACTGTAATCAGACAGTTAATATTTATATGTTATATAATACAGCTTATACATGTAACTTAAAGGTAGTTTTATATCATGTATATACACAGCACACTCAGACAGACAGTACAGTAATCAGACAGATAATATTTATATGTTATATAATACAGCTTATACATGTAACCTAAAGGTAGTTTTATATCATGTTTATACACAGCACCCTGAGACAGACAGTACAGTAATCAGACAGGTAATATTTATATGTTATATAATACAGCTTATACATGTAACCTAAAGGTAGTTTTATATCACGTTTATACACAGCACCCTCAGACAGACAGACAGTACAGTACTGTAATCAGACAGGTAATATTTATATGTTATATAATACAGCTTATACATGTAACCTAAAGGTAGTTTTATATCATGTATATACACAGCACACTCAGACAGACAGTATTATAATCAGACAGGTAATATTTATATGTTATATAATAGAGCTTATACATGTAACCTAAAGATTGTTTTATATCATGTTTGTACACAGCACCCTCAGACAGATAATACAGTAATCAGACAGATAATATTTATATGTTATATAATACAGCTTATATATGTAACGTAAAGGTAGTTTTATATCATGTTTATACACAGCACCCTCAGACAGACAGTACTATAATCAGACAGGTAATATTTATATGTTACATAATACAGCTTATACATGTAAGCTAAAGGTAGTTTTATATCATGTTTATACACAGCACCCTCAGACAGACAGTACTGTAATCAGACAGGTAATATTTATATGTTATATAATACAGCTTATACATGTAACCTAAAGGTAGTTTTCTATCATGTTTATACACAGCACCCTTTAGACAGTACTGTACTGTAATCAGACAGGTAATATTTATATGTTATATAATACAACTTATACATGTAACCTAAAGGTAGTTTTATATCATGTTTAAACACAGCACCCTCAGACAGACAGTACAGTACAGTAATCAGACAGGTAATATGTACAGTATATGTTATATAATACAGCTTATACATGTAACCTAAAGGTAGTTGTATATCATGTTTATACACAGCACCCTCAGACAGACAGACAGTACAGTAATCAGACAGGTAATATTTATATGTTATTATACAGCTTATAAATGTAACCTAAAGGTAGTTTTATATCATGCTTATACACAGCACCCTCAGTCAGACAGTACAGTACTGTAATCAGACAGGTAATATTTATATGTTGTATAATACAGCTTATACATGTAACCTAAAGGTAGTTTTATATCATGTTTATACACAGAACCTTCAGACAAACGGTACAGTAATCAGACAGGTAATATTTATTTGTTGTATAATACAGCTTATACATGTAACCTAAAGGTAGTTTTATATCATGTTTATACATAGCACCCTCGAACAGACAGTAAAGTACTGTAGTCAGCCAGGTAATATTTATATGTTATATAATAGAGCTTATACATGTAACCTAAAGATAGTTTTATATCATATTTGTACACAGCACCCTCAGACAGATAATGCAGTAATCAGACAGATAATATTTATATGTTATATAATACAGCTTATATATGTAACGTAAAGGTAGTTTTATATCATGTTTATACACAGCACCCTCAGACAGACAGTACTATAATCAGACAGGTAATATTTATATGTTACATAATACAGCTTATACATGTAAGCTAAAGGTAGTTTTATATCATGTTTATACACAGCACCCTCAGACAGACAGTACTGTAATCAGACAGGTAATATGTATATGTTATATAATACAGCTTATACATGTAACCTAAAGGTAGTTTTCTATCATGTTTATACACAGCACCCTCAGACAGACAGTACAGTAATCAGACAGGTAATATTTATATGTTATATAATACAGCTTATACATGTAACCTAAAGGTAGTTTTCTATCATGTTTATACACAGCACCCTTTAGACAGTACTGTACTGTAATCAGACAGTAATATTTATATTTTAAAGTACAGCTTATACATGCAATTACACAGCTATGATTAAAAGCATGGAAGAGTTAGTATATACATATAAATACGTTAGCGTGCAAGCGATAATCATTAGTTTTTTCCAGTTTGCGTGCTCCTTTGAAATATATAGGAAGAGGAAGTTAGTGCGGTTGCTGTCATGGATACTGGGCTGCAAGGGTTAAATCCATACCCCCTACAACCTCACCCCTGTTGTTTCTCAGTGGAAACTTTGGTTTGCTTGTTTATGAAGAGCTGGGGTATGACCAGGAAAACCCTCCTAGACTGGCCGGGCTCCTGGAACTCCCGGTCGGCCGCCCCACTACGGACACCCACCTAACCCCTCTCAGACTGTCCAGGCTCCTGGAACTCCCGGTTCGCCACAGGACAGCAGGACACCCGCTAACTTTACCCCTGGTCGCTCCAGCAACCATGTGCCCCAGAGCTCCGCTACTAAAGGTAGTTTTATATCATGTTTATAGACAGCACCCTCAGTCAGACAGTACAGTAATCAGACAGTAATATTTATATGTTATATAATACAGCTTATACATGTAACCTAAAGGTAGTTTTATATCATGTTTATACACAGCACCCTCAGACAGACAGTACTGTAATCAGACAGGTAATATTAATATGTTATATAATACAGCTTATACATGTAAGCTAAAGGTAGTTTTATATCATGTTTATACACAGCACCCTCAGACAGACAGTACAGTACTGTTATCAGCCAGGTAATATTTATATGTTATTATATAGCTTATACATGTAACCTAAAGTTAGTTTTATATCATGTTTATACACAGCACCCTCATACAGACAGTACAGTAATCAGACAGGTAATATTTATATGTTATATAATACAGCTTATACGTGTAACCTAAAGGTAGTTTTATATCATGTTTATACACAGCACCCTCAGACAGACAGTACAGTACTGTAATCAGCCAGGTAATATTTATATGTTATATAATACAGCTTATACATGTAACTTAAAGGTAGTTTTATATCATGTATATACACAGCACCCTCAGACAGACAGTACTGTAATCAGACAGGTAATATTTATATTTTATATAATACAGCTTATACATGTAACCTAAAGGTAGTTTTATATCATGTATATACACAGCACCCTCAGACAGACAGTACAGTAATCAGACAGATAATATTTATATGTTATATAATACAGCTTATACATATAACCTAAAGGTAGTTTTATATCATGTTTATACACAGCACCCTGAGACAGACAGTACAGTAATCAGACAGGTAATATTTATATGTTATATAATACAGCTTATACATGTAACCTAAAGGTAGTTTTATATCACGTTTATACACAGCACCCTCAGACAGACAGACAGTACAGTACTGTAATCAGACAGGTAATATTTATATGTTATATAATACAGCTTATACATGTAACCTAAAGGTAGGTTTATATCATGTTTATACACAGCACCCTCAGACAGACAGTACTGTAATCAGACAGGTAATATTTATATGTTATATAATACATCTTATACATGTAACCTAAAGGTAGTTTTATATCATTTTTATACACAGAACCCTCAGACAGACAGTACTGTAATCAGACAGGTAATATTTATATGTTATATAATACAGCTTATACATGTAACCTAAAGGTAGTTTTATATCATGTTTATACACAGCACCCTCAGACAGACAGTACAGTACAGTACAGTACAGTAATCAGACAGGTAATATGTACAGTATATGTTATATAATACAGCTTATACATGTAACCTAAAGGTAGTTGTATATCATGTTTATACACAGCACCCTCAGACAGACAGACAGTACAGTAATCAGACAGGTAATATTTATATGTTATTATACAGCTTATAAATGTAACCTAAAGGTAGATTTATATCATGCTTATACACAGCACCCTCAGTCAGACAGTACAGTACTGTAATCAGACAGGTAATATTTATATGTTGTATAATACAGCTTATACATGTAACCTAAAGGTAGTTTTATATCATGTATATACACAGCACCCTCAGTCAGACGGTACAGTAATCGGACAGTAATATTTATATGTTATATAATACAGCTTATACATGTAACCTAAAGGTAGTTTTATATCATGTTTATATACAGCACCCTCAGACAAACAGTACAGTAATCAGACAGTAATATTTATATGTTATATAATACAGCTTATACATGTAAAGTAAAGGTAGTTTATATCATGTTTATATACAGCACCCTCAGACAAACAGTACAGTAATCAGACAGGTAATATTTATTTGTTGTATAATACAGCTTATACATGTAACCTAAAGGTAGTTTTATATCATGTTTATGCATAGCACCCTCGAACAGACAGTACAGTACTGTAGTCAGCCAGGTAATATTTATATGTTATATAATAGAGCTTATACATGTAACCTAAAGATAGTTTTATATCATGTTTGTACACAGCATCCTCAGACAGATAATACGGTAATCAGACAGATAATATTTATATGTTATATAATACAGCTTATATATGTAACCTAAAGGTAGTTTTATATCATGTTTATACACAGCACCCTCAGACAGACAGTACTATAATCAGACAGGTAATATTTATATGTTACATAATACAGCTTATACATGTAACCTAAAGGTAGTTTTATATCATGTTTATACACAGCACCCTCAGACAGACAGTACAGTAATCAGACAGATAATATTTATATGTTATATAATACAGCTTATACATATAACCTAAAGGTAGTTTTATATCATGTTTATACACAGCACCCTGAGACAGACAGTACAGTAATCAGACAGGTAATATTTATATGTTATATAATACAGCTTATACATGTAACCTAAAGGTAGTTTTATATCACGTTTATACACAGCACCCTCAGACAGACAGACAGTACAGTACTGTAATCAGACAGGTAATATTTATATGTTATATAATACAGCTTATACATGTAACCTAAAGGTAGGTTTATATCATGTTTATACACAGCACCCTCAGACAGACAGTACTGTAATCAGACAGGTAATATTTATATGTTATATAATACAGCTTATACATGTAACCTAAAGGTAGTTTTATATCATGTTTATACACAGCACCCTCAGACAGACAGTACAGTACAGTACAGTAATCAGACAGGTAATATGTACAGTATATGTTATATAATACAGCTTATACATGTAACCTAAAGGTAGTTGTATATCATGTTTATACACAGCACCCTCAGACAGACAGACAGTACAGTAATCAGACAGGTAATATTTATATGTTATTATACAGCTTATAAATGTAACCTAAATGTAGTTTTATATCATGTTTATACACAGCACCCTCAGTCAGACAGTACAGTACTGTAATCAGACAGGTAATATTTATATGTTGTATAATACAGCTTATACATGTAACCTAAAGGTAGTTTTATATCATGTTTATACACAGAACCTTCAGACAAACAGTACAGTAATCAGACAGGTAATATTTATTTGTTGTATAATACAGCTTATACATGTAACCTAAAGGTAGTTTTATATCATGTTTATACATAGCACCCTCGAACAGACAGTACAGTACTGTAGTCAGCCAGGTAATATTTATATGTTATATAATAGAGCTTATACATGTAACCTAAAGATAGTTTTATATCATGTTTGTACACAGCACCCTCAGACAGATAATACAGTAATCAGACAGATAATATTTATATGTTATATAATACAGCTTATATATGTAACGTAAAGGTAGTTTTATATCATGTTTATACACAGCACCCTCAGACAGACAGTACTGTAATCAGACAGGTAATATGTATATGTTATATAATACAGCTTATACATGTAACCTAAAGGTAGTTTTATATCATGTTTATACACAGCACCCTCAGACAGACAGTACTGTAATCAGACAGGTAATATGTATATGTTATATAATACAGCTTATACATGTAACCTAAAGGTAGTTTTCTATCATGTTTATACACAGCACCCTTTAGACAGTACTGTACTGTAATCAGACAGTAATATTTATATTTTAAAGTACAGCTTATACATGCAATTACACAGCTATGATTAAAAGCATGGAAGAGTTAGTATATACATATAAATACGTTAGCGTGCAAGCGATAATCATTAGTTTTTTCCAGTTTGCGTGCTCCTTTGAAATATATAGGAAGAGGAAGTTGCTGTCATGGATACTGGGCTGCAAGGGTTAAATCCATACCCCCTACAACCTCACCCCTGTTGTTTCTCAGTGGAAACTTTGGTTTGCTTGTTTATGAAGAGCTGGGGTATGACCAGGAAAACCCTCCTAGACTGGCCGGGCTCCTGGAACTCCCGGTCGGCCGCCCCACTACGGACACCCACCTAACCCCTCTCAGACTGTCCAGGCTCCTGGAACTCCCGGTTCGCCACAGGACAGCAGGACACCCGCTAACTTTACCCCTGGTCGCTCCAGCAACCATGTGCCCCAGAGCTCCGCTCTTTTTGGAATTAGTAGCCCCTAGGGAGGACAAGAGGTGGGGGAATTACCGTAGGGGAGCTCCTTTGGGAACCGGGGATTTTGGAATTACCGGAGGGGAGGTCCTTTGGGAACCGGGGGTTTGGGACACCCCTAACCCCATAACTTCAACGGACTGTAACTCCGGTCCCCAGTAACGAATCATGCTGATTTTTGGACTGTGAAATCTGGGGACCGAGAGCTTTAAAATGACAGTGCCGCCGCCCCACTGGGATCACCCCGAAACTGCCACCCCTAGGTATTGAGATTATGTGGGACTGTGGCTCCTATGGAGACGCTGGTCAGTCTGGAGGGGCGGGAATGGCTTGAAAATAGTGGGATTGTCCAGGGTCTTATCAAGATGAGCTGACTGAGCTACTCAGAAAGACTGGGAAAAATTCCTGCCGCACCTCCTATTTGCCTACAGAGAGGTGCCCCAGGAATCCACCGGGTTTTCACCCTTTTAACTGCTGTATGTCCGGAAAATAAGGGGCCCCTAGACTTGTTGCGAGCCCACTGGGAGAGATCAGCAGGGGAGGAAGGACCCTCCGTTGTGGAGTACGTCCTGAAGTTCAGGGATCGGATGAAGGACCTCACTGCCATGGTGTGGGAGAACCTGCAGGGCGCCCCAAAGGAGACAGAAACGGAGGTAATGCTCGTAGCCAAATTCTCACAGTAGGGCAGAGGGTTCTTACCTTGAAACCTGTCAAAACGAACAAGTTACAGGCTTCCTGGCAAGGGCCCTACCGGGTGGTGGAACAATCAAATAACACCACCTACCTTGTAGCAAAATGCTCCGATGATCGGCTCCAACGGACCTTTCATGTGAACATGCTCAAGGAGTATGTAGAAAGACCCCAAGATGTAGCCACTCTCTGTGCCCCGGCTATGGAAGACTCGGAGAGCCTTCCCATGTCAGAGCTCCCCGGGCCGGATGAGACCCCTCAAGGAGTAGCCAACATAATCCTGGATGAGAGGTTAGCAGCTGGACAGAGACAGCAGATCCGGCATTTACTAGAGGACCGCCAGGAGATGTTCTCCAATGTCCCTGGGTACACCACAGTGGCTGTGCACCGAGTGGAAACCCCGGGACAAGCTCCTCTGAGACAGGCAGCTTACAGAGTACCTGAAGCTGTCAGAGACAGTATGCACTGGGAGCTCCGAGGAATATTGGACCTCGGTGTTGTTGAACCGTCCAACAGTCCCTGGGCCTCCCCAGTGGTGCTGGTCCCCAAGAAAGATGGTACTACCCGGTTCTGCATTGACTACCGTAAGCTCAATGACAGAACCACAACCAACGCCTATCCCATGCCCCGCGTCGATGACCTCTTAGATAGGATCGCCATGGGTCACTTCCTAACTACCCTTGACCTCTGCAAGGGGTATTGGCAGATCCCACTAGACCCTGACTCCGTTCCCAAGTCCGCCTTCATCACCCCTTTCGGCCTCTACCAGTTTAAGGTCATGCCGTTTGGGATGAAGAACGCTCCAGCCACCTTTCAGAGGATGGTGGATCACCTGCTGGATGGCCTCCAAGACTATGCCTGTGCCTACTTGGACGACATCGCCATCTTTAGCAACACCTGGGAGGATCATTTGATCCACCTGGGCATCGTTCTAGATCGCCTCAGAACTGCCGGGTTGACCCTGAAACCCGACAAATGCACCATAGGCCGCTCGGAAGTCCAGTACCTGGCCCACCGAGTAGGCTGTGGGCAGCATCGGCCAGAGCCCGCCAAGGGTGAGGCAGTGGCAAACTGGCCCACTCCTCGAACTAAGACCCAGGTCTTATCCTTCCTAAGAACCGCTGGCTATTACCGAAGGTTCGTCCCCAATTATAGCACCCTAGCCAAACCCCTGACCGACCTGACTCGTAAAAGACTGCCCCGACAGGTACTGTGGTCCTCAGAATGTGAAAACGCCTTTCAGAGCCTCAAGTCTGCCTTGATCTCTGCCCCAGTCCTGGCCGCGCCTAACCCCACCAAACGTTTTTGTGTCCACACAGATGCCTCCATGTTTAGATTGGGAGCAGTACTAAGCCGGCTAGATGAAGAAGGACAAGACCACCCCATAGCCTACATCAGTAGGAAGCTGCTGCCCAGGGAGGTAGGCTATGCGGCGGTGGAGAAGGAATGTCTGGCACTGGTATGGGCCCTCAAGAAATTACAACCGTACCTCTATGGAAGACCCTTCACTGTCTTCACCGATCACAACCCCCTGGTGTGGCTTAATCGAGTGTCGGGAGATAATGGACGTCTACTAAGATGGAGTTTAACCCTGCAGCCCTTTAACTTTAACGTTCAGTATCGGCCGGGAAATAGCAATTAGAATGCCGATGGCCTTTCCCGGCAGACTGAAATAGAATGCTCCTCGGTCATACCCCAGTAGACCCGTGGGGATCTAGCCGGGTTTGCCGAACTGGAAGGGGGGAGTTGTCACGGATACTGGGCTGCAAGGGTTTAATCCATACCCCCTACAACCTCACCCCTGTTGTTTCTCAGTGGAAGCTTTGGTTTGCTTGTTTATGAAGAGCTGGGGTATGACCAGGAAAACCCTCCTAGGCTGGCCGGGCTCCTGGAACTCCCGGTCGGCCGCCCCACCACGGACACCCACCTAACCCCTCTCAGACTGTCCAGGCTCCTGGAACTCCTGGTCGGCCACAGGACAGCAGGACACTCACTAACTTTACCCCTGGTCGCTCCAGCAACCATGTGCCCCAGAGCTCCGCTCTTTTGGGAATTAGTAGCCCCTAGGGAGGACAAGAGGTGGGGGAATTACCGGAGGGGAGCTCCTTTGGGAACCGGGGATTTTGGACACCCCTAACCCCATAACTTCAACGGACTGTAACTCCGGTCCCCAGTAACGAATCATGCTGATTTTTGGACTGTAAAATCTGGGGACCGAGAGCTCCACCGGGATCACCCCGAAACTGCCACCCATAGGTATTGAGATTATGTAGGACTGTGGCTCCTATGGAGGCGCCGGTCAGTCTGGAGGGGCGGGAATGGCGGGAAAATAGTGTGATTGTCCAGGGTCTTATCAAGATGAGCTGACTGTATAAAAGGAGTGTGTGTTTTCAATAAAATCAGTTCCTGTTTAACCTGAAGGCTAGTCTGTCTAGTTATTTGGGTGAGCTCCAGCTAAAATCACTTTCCTGAGCTACATAACAGCCTGTTCCATGCAGAGAAAGGATCATCAAGCAGAGCTACCCAGTCTGGGTAGCTGGAGTCTGCCACAGGGTGGGACCCTGGGTACTGATGCTGTCGGGCATCAGGGGTGGCTACAGGCTGTGGTCACTTGCCAGCTACATAGCTGCAGTCGGCAGGGAGGAAGCAGGACCCGTTTGGCGGAGCTACCCAGTTGGGGTAGCCGGGGTATCCGTCACAGTCGCAATATCTGAAATCCTGAAGTTAGCTAGCGACGGCTTTTGTTTGCATGCAAACATTGCACTTTCAGCTTTTAATACGTGCGCTAATCCACACATTTAAAAAATTTACTTCTGGTGCTGTTTGCAAGAAAGCGCTAAATAGGGCGCCACTTGTAATCTGACCCATAATTCATTATTTTGTATCATGTCCCTTTAAGCTTTGTAATGAAGCCGCATGTTGGTAAACTGCGCACTCTCCTATGTAGTGCTGCAAGCCTCATTGTTTTGTGCTCGTTCTCTCCGTCCTGCTCGACTAACTGTTTTTAATTTTCAAAAGACATAAGAGGATTTAATTGTGATAGGTGTGAGCATGTTGCCTCTAAATGCCGTGTTTTATTCAGCTATGTAATTGCTGCGGCCTCTGGGCCTTGGGAGATATTAACATATTAGAGCTGTTGCTTGCTCTGTGCTTATTTATCCTGAGTCACCGCTCAGTGCTCCCAGCTTTAGGTTTATTAAGATGACAAACATGCAGGGTAAAATGGGCAAACTGAATTACAAATATCCCCCTCATCATTCTAAAATTCTTATGAAACTGGCAATGATCATGGCTCTCTCTGTGTGTCCCACATATGAGTGCCCTATAGGTGCTGACAGCCCTGTATGTACCCTATTTACCCATGTCAGGCAGGAGTGCCCAAATGAGCCTAGGGGTCTGACAACCATGTGTGGTCATGGCCTTTAAAGTGATATGAAACCCAAAAATGTTAATGAGAAAGAAAAATACAAAACAGTACTTTGGAATATATAATGGAGTCTAATACAAATCAATTGGGAGTCTTTCTCAGTAAACCTGGTTTAAAAATATCAGCATGTAATTCTTTAAGGTTCAGTTTATTAATTTATGAAAAATAATTTTAATGTGACTTGTTATAACTGTATATTACAGCGATATAAATAAAGGTACTATAGTTATTTAAATTAAACTACATTACCCATCATGCCTTACATGTACAAACTACACCCATCTGCACACATCCGCTTTCAAAGTGTCCAAGAATCTGATGAGTAGATAGTAATTTGTAACGTGCAGGGATTGGAATGCGATGACGCGGAGGAGCGCATGCGCGGTGAGTATTTGCGGTCAGACAGCTGACAAAACGTCACTTCCGTTTGCTAATCTGGTTACAAATGCAAATAAACTGCAGAATTGCGAATGTGACATTTACTTGTGTACATGGCAAATTTATTTTTATGTTCCTTTACTCAGTTTCATGTTCGATAAACAGAGCAGTAATAAAACTCTTCCTGCCAGATAACTAGAGAGCTGAGATGTGCTTGTCCTGCCAAGCAGAGAGCACAAAGGGCAGTAAAAAAAACCTTCATGTCCAGCACACAAGACAATGATTACATCTTTACTGCAGGACACAAAGCGCAGTAATTAATTCCTTCATGTCCAGCACACAGGACAATGATTACACCCTTACTGCAGAATACACAGCACAGTAAATAATCCCTTTATTTCCAACACACATGACAATGATAACACCCTTACTGCAGACACACAGAGCAGAATTTAATTCCTTCATGTCTTGCACACAGGACAATGATCACACCCTTACTGCAGGACACACAGAACAGTACTTAATCCCTTCTTGTCCAGCACACAGGACAATGATTACACCCTTAGTGCAGGATGCAAAGCACAGTAACTAATCCCTTTTTGTCCAGCTCACAGGACAATGATTACTCCTTTACAGGAGTAACAGGACACACAAAGCAGTAATTAATCCCTTAATGTGAAGCACACAGGACAGTGATTACACCCTTACTGCAGGACACACAGAGCAGTAATTAATCCCTTAATTTCCAGCACACAGGACAATGATTACACCCTTACTGCAGGACACACAGAGCAGTATTTAATCCCTTCATATCCAGCACACAGGACAATGATTACACCCTTTCTGCAGGACAATGATTTAATCACTTCATGTCCTGCACAGGACAATGATTATACCCTTACTGAAGGACACACAGAGCAGTAATTAATCCCTTCATGTCCAGCACACAGGACAATGAGTACACCCTATCTGCAGGACAATGATTATACCCTTACTGCAGGACACACAGAGCAGTATTTAATCCCTTCATGTCCAGCACACAGGACAATGATTACACCTTTTCTGCATGACACATAGAGCAGTATTTAATCCCTTCATGTCCTGCACAGGACAATGATTACACACTTACTGCAGACACACAAAGTATTCAGATTTGCAATGATCTCCTTGTAATATGGTGCACAGCACTGATTAATCACTATTTGCATGAACCATATTGAACCTTAATCCTTTGTCTCTGCTCCCATCCTGTTTTATCTGTGAGAGTAACTGCTTGTGGTGCATTACTCAGTGTAGTCAATGGCACAAACATGCACATTGTTACAATATACGTATACTGAGGAGATGTAAGAGTTAAGCACTCATTAATGCAAAGCTCACACTTAGGGGTTGATTTATAAAAGGCTTTGCAAGCCATTTCGACCCCCTATGACTGCAGGATCTCACAAGAGTACTTGCAGTCCGTATTTAACAAGCTGCGGTCATTAGACCGCTGCTTTCCTAACCTTTCGCCACCTCTAAGGTGTCAAATTTCAATCTCCCTGGTCTAGTCCGACCGGGGACATTGACAGCTCCTGCCTGCGCATGATTGGCTGTGTGCGGGCAGGGGGCGGGATTGCTCGCAAGTGCAAAATAGCGCTCGTGTGCATTGCTGAATTACGCCAGCGGAATTCAGCCCGCAAGAGGCAAGCTGCGGCAGACAGGGGGCCCGTATATGCGCCCCTGTCTGCCGCAGCTTGATAACGCGACTCCTTACACTAGCATACAATGCAATGAAACAGTGTAATAAATCCTTGCAATTAGTGTTTTATATGTTTGTATGTGTGTGTGTGTATATATATATATATATATATATATGTGTGTATAAATGTGTATATATCTGTGTGTATATATATTTTTATATATATATATATATGTGTGTATATATATATTTATATATATTTATATATGTGTGTGTGTATATAATTATATATATATATACACATAATGTATTTATGTGTGTGTATATATATATGTGTATATATATATATATATATATATATATATAGATATATATATGTGTGTGTGTATATATATATACTGTGTATATATATATATATATATATATATATATATATATATATACAGTATATAATGTATTTATGTGTGTGTGTATATATGTGTATATATACTGTGTGTATATATATATATATATATATATATATATATATAGTTACACATTTGCATGGCTATGATTAATTGCTATCTATCTTGACAGTGAGCAATTTGGGTGTTTGCCTGCCAAATGCCAACCTCAGTGAGAATATTCCACCTACATCAGACATTTCCACCAGGTAAAATGGATAATGAGCAGACAGGATATCTGCTTTCATATACAAACATACTCCATATTAACATACGTTTATTTAGATACACACACGCCCCCGTACCCCCAACAGGCACACACACATACACAGTGCTACGTTACTTTCACAACCCACGCATGCCCATGCAGTGAGCACAGTTGGGACAACAATCCAATCTGTGCAAAACTCCAGCAACAGATTTTTTAAAAACAGACTATAAATATCTAGTGCATAAGTAAACTTGTAAGAAAATATTTACTAAATGTCAGAATGTATACATTTCCTTGTATACTGTCAAACTCACACACAAGTCACAAACACTCCTCTCTTGTTAATAGTTATTGTTTAATTTTAAAAGTAATTTGCCTTACAGCAAAGAATTTAGTTGTTTGCCTATCGTTAATCACAGATAATAAAATATTGTGCTGTACTGGAGAATGTATATAAACAATGATGCACTTGTATAAGAATCTATCAATAAATACACTGGAAAACAAAATTTGAAAAAAAAGTTGAAAATAGAAAGATAACATCATAGATGAAACAGGCCACTTTCAGAGGCTGAGAAACATGTTGAATTTAAATAAATATATCTTGGATTTTATCTCTTCTTGGCTATTTTTGGCCCCTGGTGTGCGCTTACTGAGAGAAGGAATTGGTGCGAAAGCTGTGATATAACTAGCTGGTTGTTCAAAAGACCAGGCTGCCGTCTGGTGCCAACTGTGTCGGCTTTTCATTGTGGCTTTTATATAGACTTAGTGTTACACTTTGTGGCGCCCCTTGTTTGTGTTTGATTATCTACCAGATATACAATTCCCAGCAAGGAGACGGAATTATACTCGCTTGAAGTATATAAGTAATGTTCCCTATAGCCATAAAGGCTCATGCGCTATCTAAAAATGTCTAGTCGTCGGCAGGGTAAACTATGAACAGGTGCAAAAACGGACAAAAGGGTACACCAAGCGTGTTATCCACCAGACTTAAGTCTGCTATAGTATAAAAGTACTAGGGCTCTCTGCTTATTTTAAAGAGGAAGATGCATCGAAGAGCTCCAAACTTCAGCTCTAAAAGAATAATAATATGATATAAAACATTTAAAGACATCTCTTACAGTAAGAAAAATACTATGGGGCCGATTTATCATTGCATTCGCTGAAGTCAATACGTTCGCCAGACATCGCTACCACAAATCTACATATGACGACCTTATTTATTAAAAAGTCTGTCAAAAACACGTGCGCCAAGTACGGCACGATGAGCATCGGACTGTTGATAAATAAAAGTCATCGATGTCGCAGATATTCTGTTTTTTCCAACTTTCTACCATTTAATTACTGTCCATGAACAAGCACATTTCTCAAACGCTAATCTTTTATTTTTCATCTGTTAATGTCCAAGAAATAGCTAGATTTATACCTGAACAAACAAAAATATCTCATAGAAAGTTATTTTTTTTATTTATTTATTTGTTATACAAGAAATCTGATATATGATATTTTCACATAAATTTATGTGTATTTGTATTTCTAGAAATCAAGATATGCCTATCTCATGATTTTTTCTTTTTTTAAATGATTATTAATGCTAGGATTTGTACATATATCTTTGCACATACTTGTGTGTATATGTATGTATATATATATATATATATATATATATATATATATATATATATATATATATATATATATATATATTGTGACCTGGGATCTTGGAAACACACAGTCCTCAAAGCTGGAAACACCACACAAGATTGTAGCTTTATAAAATACAGTCTGTTTATTATCAGGTCTGGCAAAAACAGGCAAAATAAACATAAACAAAACAAAAGAGGCTTGCTCTACTGAGCACTTACTAACAAGTACAACTGTCTGCACTAAGTAGCTTTTCACAAAAGTAATATTGCACAGACCTTTCAAACTTTGTCCTTTAGAGATAATTCCTCTCAGTCTCTCAGGAGAGTGTTTGCAGTTTCCCTTTACTGCTGGCAAATCTACCTCTCAACCCCTGACTGGGGATTTTATTAGCACCTGCTGTCAATTGCCACATGCAGGTGAGTAGCTAATTGAGACAGACAGAATTCCTGGACTGGACTTTTTGACATAATGTGCTACCTGCAAACTGCGGGGTGGACACTGGCCCACCCTACTCTCCAAATACTCCACCCCAGGGACCCAGAAATAAATCACATATTTTCTCTATGTGGTAAACAAACATAACAATTCTCCCTGGGGTTGTCAGACCATACCCCGCACTGCAGCACTTTTGAGGGAATATAGACACCTTCCATTACTATGCCTTGGGTTCTGTCACACATCCTCCCCGCCAGCTCAGACCTAGTGGGGTGAGCGACCATGGCCAAAAGCGTATGCATACGTGAAAGGCCATCAGCATTACCCTGTTTACTTCCTGCCCTGTGTTCTACTTAGAAGAGATAGGGTTGCAAACTAAGGAACCAGCGTGTAACTCTACTATTATTATCCTTATTTTGACTCATACATTTGAGAGGTTCATGATCAGTAACTAGTCTAAATTTTCTGCCCAACAAATAATATTTGAGAATTTCAACAGCCCATTTAATTGCTAGACACTCCTTTTCAACAATCGAATAGTTCTTTTCTCTAGGTTGAAGTTTCCGGCTCAGGTATAGTATTGGGTGCTCTTCACTTTGACTTTCCTGGGAAAGCACTGCTCCAAGCCCTACATCAGAGGCATCCGTCTGTAAAACAAACTCCTTTGAAAAATCAGGGGTGACTAACAGTGGTTGTCTATAGATCGCTTCCTTGAGATTTTGAAATGCCTGTTCAGCTTCAGAGGACCATTTCACTATTACTGGAGCTTTTGCTTTAGTGAGGTCAGTTAAAGGACCCGCTATAGTAGCAAAGTTGGAGATAAACCTTCTGGAGTAGCCAACAAGCCCAAGAAATGTTCTGACCTGTTTCTTCATGATAGGTCGTGGCCAATTCCTTATGGCTTCAACTTTAGCAAGTTGTGGCTTCACTATTCCTCTTCCAATGGAATAGCCAAGATACTTGGCCTCCTCCAAGCCAATGGTACATTTACTCGGATTTGTTGTCAGACCGGCATTTCTTATGGAATTAAGGACAGCTTGCACTTCTGGCAAGTGAGACTCCCAATCTTCGCTATGTATGACCACGTCATCTAAGTAAGCTGCGGCATAATGAGCATGTGGCCTTAAGATCCGGTCCATCATTCTTTGAAATGTTGCTGGAGCACCATGTAGACCAAAATGTAACACCTTGTATTGGAAGAGCCCATCTGGAGTAGAGAAGGCAGTCTTTTCCTTTGCCCGTCCTGTAAGCGGCACTTGCCAATAACCCTTGGTCAAATCCAATGTGGTAAGGTACCTGGCTCTCCCGAGTCTCTCCACAAGTTCATCAACCCTTGGCATGGGGTATGCATCAAACTTGGATATTGCATTCAGCTTCCAGTAATCATTACAAAACCTGATTGTGCCATCAGGCTTTGGTACAAGCACAATTGGGCTACTCCAGTCACTTTGGGATTCTTTAATTTTTCTTTACTTCCGATTTGATTGCTTCCCTCCGGGCTTCAGGTATTCTATATGGCTTTAGATTTATCCTTTTTCCCGGTTCAGTAACAATGTCATGCTCTATTATCGTTGTTCTCCCTGGGACTGAGGAGAAAACATCTTTATTTAATCTGATGAAGTCTTTTACCTCCCTCTTCTGGTGGATAGTCAGGGTTTCTGAGATATTGACTACGGGTTCATTCTCCTCCATTGTAGGGAGGTCTGCTGTTTTTATAGCCACAAGTGTTTCTCTTTCTTTCCACCGTTTAAGTAAATTCACATGGTAAATCTATACCTCCTTTCGCCTCCCAGGCTGTCTTACTTTGTAATTTACTTCCCCCACTCTGTCAATGACTTCATATTGCCCATGCCATGTTGCCAAAAATGTGTTCTTTACAGTGGGAACCAGGACTAGTACTCTGTCTCCTGGGTTAAACACACGAACCCTGGCATTTCTATTATAGCTGTTCTGCTGGTGCTGTTGGTCTTTTCCATGTGTTCTATAACTATGGGCATAATGGCTGTCATCCGATCCTGCATCTGAGTTATATGTTCAATCACACTTCTGTGAGGGGTTGATTCCTGTTCCCAAGTCTCCTTAGCTATGTCTAGCAACCCTCTGGGGTGTCTTCCATACAAAAGTTCAAAGGGCGAAAACCCAGTAGAAGCTTGAGGGACCTCTCAGATGGAAAACATTAAATAAGGCAAAAGGAAATCCCAGTGTTTCCCATCTTTATCAATTACTTTTTTGAGCATAGCCTTTAGTGTTTTATTAAATTGTTCAGTTTGTGGGGGATATACGGATGTTTTCAGATGCTTTATATGAAGATTACACAACTCCTTTGTAATTCTCGACATAAATGGAGTGCCTTGGTCTGTTAATATTTTTTTGGGAATCCCAACACGGCTGAACATTAACATTAACTCCTTAGCAATTGCTTTTGCTGAAGTAGTACGCATGGGTATTGCCTCAGGGTAACGTGTAGCATAGTCTACTATTACCAATATATACTGGTGTCCCCTTGCAGACTTTACAAGAGGACCCACAAAATCCATACCAATGCGTTCAAATGGGACCTCAATTATGGGTAAGGGCACCAAGGGGCTACGGTATGCTGTAAGAGGGGCAGTTAATTGGCATTCAGGACAAGAAGAACAATAATTTGTGATAGATGCCATTACACCTGGTCAATAAAACCTCCTAAGGATTCTCTCTCTGTTTTTTTCAATCCCCAAGTGCCCCCCAAGTATGTGGCTATGTGCCAGGTTTAATACAGTGTGTCAATATGTCTGGGGTACTAGCAGCTGTTTGACAGACTCCTTTTTCCCAACTCTGTACAATAAATAATTTTCCACTTCAAAGTATGGATAGGTGAGCGCTTTATTAGTATTAATGGGGGTGCCATTTTTTATGGAAATATAGTTTCTAGCCACAGCTAAAGTTGGATCCTCCCATTGTGCAGCCTTAAAGTTACTTGGGCTAACCTCTAGGTCAGTTATTTCTACATCAGGTTCAGATATATTAGATTGACCTGTATTATTCTGTTCAGTATTACCTCCAGATAGGGTTTCCATAGGGGTTGAGTGTTTCCCTCTAGCAGGAGTTATTTTGTCTAAGTCATCCCCCAATAAATCAGAAAAGGGAAAGTCACAAACAGCACCCTCTACTGAATCTGGTGAATATTCCTCAGCAGCATCCCATAGATTCAAAAAATGGGGAAAATCTCTGCCTATTATCATTTCATGGACTAATTTATCCACTAAACCAACTCTATGATTTATAGGGCCATTTTGTGTTTCAATAAGTACTTTAGCAGTTGGATACTTGTGTATGTCCCCATGGACACAAGCAATATCTAGGTTCTGGTAATTATCAATAGGAGTATTTCTCAACAGACCCCTGTCTATGAGCGTAACCATGCTACCAGAGTCCAGCAAAGCTTTAATTTAATGTCCCTCCACCCTTACAGTGCACCAAGGGTGGCCATTTAAACAATCATTTTTGGTAATTACATATACTGAGCGAGAGTACAATGAATAATTGTCTCTCATATTGCCAACATTACATTCCATAGCAACATCATTCTCAGGGCAGTCCTTTGCAAAATGTCCATGCTCTTTACATTTAAAACATTTAATATTAGCATTAGACAACATCTTTGAGGCTATTGTGGACCCTTCCTGCCTCACAAAACTCTTGTCCCTTACTGTAATGTCCCTCGGGTTGTAAAAACCCATTTGCTCCTCCCAATACCCCCTTTCCCCCGGAACAGTCTTACCCAATTTACTGGGACTCTGGATCTTCGGGGTTCTAGGTCTTTCCTGGTTGGGGATTTGTAGAAACTCTCCGGCAGTCAAATAGCGTTCCACCAGGGCAACTAGACCGTCAGCAGTTTTAGGTTCACTCTGGCTGAACCACCGCCTTAGGGAAACAGGCAATCCTCGCAGGAACCGGTCCATCACGAGCTGTCCCACAATGTTACTAGCTGAGTTGACCTCTGGCTGTAGCCATTTCCTGGCAAGATGCATCAAGTTAAACATCTGTGACCGCACGGCTTTGTCTTGACTGTAAGTCCAGGAGTGAAATCGCTGGGCCCTCACTGCTGTCGTTACTCCCAGGCGGGCCAAGATTTCTGTTTTTAGCTTTTTATAGACACTGGCCTGCTCAGGCTCCAAATCATAATATACCTTCTGAGGTTCTCCACTCAGAAATGGCGCAAGGAGACTTGCCCATTCAGACGCAGGCCACCCTTCTCTTTCGGCTGTCCTTTCAAAAGCCATCAGGTAAGCCTCCACATCATCTGTAGCCACCATCTTTTGCAAATAGTTACTCACTCTCAGAGTCTTAGAACTGTGTGGAATTTCTGCAGCACACCTGCCCAGTCTTTCAGATAGGCCTCGAATCTCCTGCTGCATGGTACGTGTGATATTCTGCTGTTCCTCTCTTTGTGTTAATACTAGTTGTTGAATATTTTCTTGCTGGCTGGCAGTAGCTTGCCGCTGTGTGGCAATGGCCTGTCGCTGTGAGGCCGTAGCCTGTAGTAAAGCCTTTACAACTTCCTCCATTTTAAGTGTGGTATTGTTTCCTTAACAGACTATCAGTGTGTTGCCCGCGTTCTCCACCATATGTGACCTGGGATCTTGGAAACACACACGGCTAGATTTGGAGTTTTGTCGGTAACGACCCGAAAATCTAACGCCGGCTTTTTTCTGGCCGCACCATAAAAATAACTCTGGTACTGAGAGTCCAGATAAAGGCTGCGTTAGGATCCAAAAAAGGAGCGTAGAGCATTTTTAACGCAGCTTCAACTCTCGATACCAGCCTCAAAAACGTGCTCGTGCACGATTCCCCCATAGAAAACAATGGGGCTGTTTGAGCTGAAAAAAAACCTAACACCTGCAAAAAAGCTGCGTTCAGCTCTTAACGCAGCCCCATTGTTTGCTATGCGGAAACACCTCCTAAGTCTGCACCTAACACCCTAACATGTACCCCGAGTCTAAACACCCCTAACCTTACACTTATTAACCCCTAATCTGCCGCCTCCGCTATCGCTGACACCTGCATTTTATTTTTAACCCCTAATCTGCCGCTCCGTAAACCGCCGCTACTTACATTATTCTTATGTACCCCTAATCTGCTGCCCCTAACACCGCCGACCCCTATATTATATTTATTAACCCCTAATCTGCCGCCCACAACGTCGCCCCCACCTGCCTACACTTATTGACCCCTAATCTGCCGAGCGGACCGCACCGCTACTATAATAAAGTTATTAACCCCTAATCCGCCTCACTAACCCTATAATAAATAGTATTAACCCCTAATCTGCCCTCCCTAACATCGCCGACACCTAACTTAAATTATTAACCCCTAATCTGATGACCGGAGCTCACCGCTATTCTAATAAATGTATTAACCCCTAAAGCTAAGTCTAACCCTAACACTAACACCCCCCTAAATTAAATATAATTTTAATCTAACGAAATTAATTAACTCTTATTAAATAAATTAATACTATTTAAAGCTAAATACTTACCTGTAAAATAAATCCTAATATAGCTACAATATAAATTATAATTACATTGTAGCTATTTTAGGATTAATATTTATTTTACAGGCAACTTTAATTATTTTAACCAGGTACAATAGCTATTAAATAGTTAAGAAATATTTAATAGTTACCTAGTTAAAATAATTACAAAATTACCTGTAAAATAAATCCTAACCTAAGTTACAATTAAACCTAACACTATACTATCATTAAATTAATTAAATAAAATACCTACAATTACCTACAATTAAACCTAACACTACACTATCAATAAATTAATTAAATACAATATGTACAAATAACTACAATGAAATAAACTAACTAAAGTACAAAAAATAAAAAAGAACTAAGTTACAAAAAATAAAAAAATATTTACAAACATAAGAAAAATATTACAACAATTTTAAACTAATTACACCTACTCTAAGCCCCCTAATAAAATAACAAAGACCCCCAAAATAAAAAATGCCCTACCCTATTCTAAATTACTAAAGTTCAAAGCTCTTTTACCTTACCAGCCCTGAACAGGGCCCTTTGCGGGGCATGCCCCAAGAAGTTCAGCTCCTTTGCCTGTAAAAAAACATACAATACACCCCCCCCAACATTACAACCCACCACCCACATACCCCTAATCTAACCCAAACCCCCCTTAAATAAACCTAATACTAAGCCCCTGAAGATCATCCTACCTTGTCTTCACCTCACCAGGTATCACCGATCCGTCCTGGCTCCAAAATCTTCATCCATCCCAAGCGGGGGCTGGCGATCCATCATCCGGTGGCTGAAGAGGTCCAGAAGAGGCTCCAAAGTCTTCATCCTATCCGGGAAGAAGAGTAGATCCGGACCGGCAACCATCATCTTCCAAGCGGCATCTTCTATCTTCATCCGATGAGGACCGGCTCCATCCTGAAGACCTCCGACGCGGACCCATCTTCATCCGGCGACGTCCAACTGAAGAATGAAGGTTCCTTTAAGGGACGTCATCCAAGATGGCGTCCCTCGAATTCCGATTGGCTGATAGGATTCTATCAGCCAATCGGAATTAAGGTAGGAATATTCTGATTGGCTGATGGAATCAGCCAATCAGAATCAAGTTCAATCCGAATGGCTGATCCAATCAGCCAATCAGATTGAGCTCGCATTCTATTGGCTGATCGGAACAGCCAATAGAATGCGAGCTCAATCTGATTGGCTGATTGGATCAGCCAATCGGATTGAACTTGATTCTGATTGGCTGATTCCATCAGCCAATCAGAATATTCCTACCTTAATTATGATTAGCTGATAGAATCCTATCAGCCAATCGGAATTCGAGGGACGCCATCTTGGATGACGTCCCTTAAAGGAACCTTCATTCTTCAGTTGGACGTCGCCAGATGAAGATGGGTCCGCGTCGGAGGTCTTCAGGATGGAGCCGGTCCTCATCGGTTGAAGATAAAAGATGCCGCTTGGAAGATGATGGTTGCCGGTCCGGATCTACTCTTCTTCCCGGATAGGATGAAGACTTTGGAGCCTCTTCTGGACCTCTTCAGCCACCGGATGATGGATCTCCAGCCCCCGCTTGGGTTGGATGAAGATTTTGGAGTCAGGACGGATCGGTGATACCTGGTGAGGTGAAGACAAGGTAGGATGATCTTCAGGGGCTTAGTGTTAGGTTTATTTAAGGGGGGTTTGGGTTAGATTAGGGGTATGTTGGTGGTGGGTTGTAATGTTGGGGGGGGGGTATTGTATGTTTTTTTTACAGGCAAAAGAGCTGAACTTCTTGGGGCATGCCCCGCAAAGGGCCCTGTTCAGGGCTGGTAAGGTAAAAGAGCTTTGAATTGTAGTAATTTAGAATAGGGTAGGGCATTTTTTATTTTGGGGGTCTTTGTTATTTTATTAGGGGGCTTAGAGTAGGTGTAATTAGTTTAAAATTGTTGTAATATTTTTCTTATGTTTGTAAATATTTTTTTATTTTTTGTAACTTAGTTCTTTTTTATTTTTTGTACTTTAGTTAGTTTATTTCATTGTAGTTATTTGTACATATTGTATTTAATTAATTTATTGATAGTGTAGTGTTAGGTTTAATTGTAGGTATTTTATTTAATTAATTTAATGATAGTATAGTGTTAGGTTTAATTGTAACTTAGGTTAGGATTTATTTTACAGGTAATTTTGTAATTATTTTAACTAGGTAACTATTAAATAACATAATTTATGTAAGAACTTACCTGATAAATTCATTTCTTTCATATTAGCAAGAGTCCATGAGCTAGTGACGTATGGGATATACATTCCTACCAGGAGGGGCAAAGTTTCCCAAACCTCAAAATGCCTATAAATACACCCCTCACCACACCCACAATTCAGTTTAACGAATAGCCAAGAAGTGGGGTGATAAAAAAGTGCGAAAGCATATAAAATAAGGAATTTGAATAATTGTGCTTTATACAAAAATCATAACCACCCCAAAAAAAGGGCGGGCCTCATGGACTCTTGCTAATATGAAAGAAATGAATTTATCAGGTAAGTTCTTACATAAATTATGTTTTCTTTCATGTAATTAGCAAGAGTCCATGAGCTAGTGACGTATGGGATAATGATTACCCAAGATGTGGATCTTTCCACGCAAGAGTCACTAGAGAGGGAGGGATAAAATAAAGACAGCCAATTCCTGCTGAAAATAATCCACACCCAAAATAAAGTTTAATGAAAAACATAAGCAGAAGATTCAAACTGAAACCGCTGCCTGAAGTACTTTTCTACCAAAAACTGCTTCAGAAGAAGAAAATACATCAAAATGGTAGAATTTAGTAAAAGTATGCAAAGAGGACCAAGTTGCTGCTTTGCAAATCTGATCAATCGAAGCTTCATTCCTAAACGCCCAGGAAGTAGAAACTGACCTAGTAGAATGAGCTGTAATCCTTTGAGGCGGAGTTTTACCCGACTCAACATAGGCAAGATGAATTAAAGATTTCAACCAAGATGCCAAAGAAATGGCAGAAGCTTTCTGGCCTTTTCTAGAACCAGAAAAGATAACAAATAAACTAGAAGTCTTTCGAAAGATTTAGTAGCTTCAACATAATATTTCAAAGCTCTAACAACATCCAAAGAATGCAATGATTTCTCCTTAGAATTCTTAGGATTAGGACATAATGAAGGATCCACAATTTCTCTTCTAATGTTGTTAGAATTCACAACTTTAGGTAAAAATTCAAAAGAAGTTCGCAACACTGCCTTATCCTGATGAAAAATCAGAAAAGGAGACTCACAAGAAAGAGCAGATAATTCAGAAACTCTTCTGGCAGAAGAGATTGCCAAAAGGAACAAAACTTTCCAAGAAAGTAATTTAATGTCCAATGAATGCATAGGTTCAAACGGAGGAGCTTGAAGAGCCCCCAGAACCAAATTCAAACTCCAAGGAGGAGAAATTGACTTAATGACAGGTTTTATACGAACCAAAGCTTGTACAAAACAATGAATATCAGGAAGATTAGCAATCTTTCTGTGAAAAAGAACAGAAAGAGCAGAGATTTGTCCTTTCAAAGAACTTGCGGATAAACCTTTATCTAAACCAACCTGAAGAAACTGTAAAATTCTCGGAATTCTAAAAGAATGCCAAGAAAAATGATGAGAAAGACACCAAGAAATATAAGTCTTCCAGACTCTATAATATATCTCTCTGGATACAGATTTACGAGCCTGTAACATAGTATTAATCACAGAGTCAGAGAAACCTCTTTGACCAAGAATCAAGCGTTCAATCTCCATACCTTTAAATTTAAGGATTTGAGATCCTGATGGAAAAAAGGACCTTGCGACAGAAGGTCTGGTCGTAGCGGAAGAGTCCACGGATGGCAAGAGGCCATCCGGACAAGATCCGCATACCAAAACCTGTGAGACCATGCCGGAGCTACCAGCAGAACAAACGAACATTCCTTCAGAATCTTGGAGATTACTCTTGGAAGAAGAACTAGAGGCGGAAAGATATAAGCAGGATGATACTTCCAAGGAAGTGTTAATGCATCCACTGCTTCCGCCTGAGGATCCCGGGATCTGGACAGATACCTGGGAAGTTTCTTGTTTAGATGAGACGCCATCAGATCTATTTCTGGAAGCTCCCACATTTGAACAATCTGAAGAAATACCTCTGGGTGAAGAGACCATTCGCCCGGATGCAACGTTTGGCGACTGAGATAATCCGCTTCCCAATTGTCTATACCTGGGATATGAACCGCAGAGATTAGACAGGAGCTGGATTCCGCCCAAACCAGAATTCGAGATACTTCTTTCATAGCCAGAGGACTGTGAGTCCCTCCTTGATGATTGATGTATGCCACCGTAGTGACATTGTCTGTCTGAAAACAAATGAACGATTCTCTCTTCAGAAGAGGCCAAGACTGAAGAGCTCTGAAAATTGCACGGAGTTCCAAAATATTGATCGGTAATCTCACCTCCTGAGATTCCCAAACTCCTTGTGCCGTCAGAGATCCCCACACAGCTCCCTAACCTGTGAGACTTGCATCTGTTGAAATTACAGTCCAGGTCGGAAGCACAAAAGAAGCCCCCTGAATTAAACGATGGTGATCTGTCCACCACGTTAGAGAGTGTCGTACAATCGGTTTTAAAGATATTAATTGAGATATCTTTGTGTAATCCTTGCACCATTGATTCAGCATACAGAGCTGAAGAGGTCGCATGTGAAAACGAGCAAAGGGGATCGCGTCCGATGCAGCAGTCATAAGACCTAGAATTTCCATGCATAAGGCTACCGAAGGGAATGATTGTGACTGAAGGTTTCGACAAGCTGAAATCAATTTTAGACGTCTCTTGTCTGTTAAAGACAGAGTCATGGACACTGAATCTATCTGGAAACCCAGAAAGGTTACCCTTGTCTGAGGAATCAATGAACTTTTTGGTGAATTGATCCTCCAACCATGATCTTGAAGAAACAACACAAGTCGATTCGTATGAGATTCTGCTAAATGTAAAGACTGAGCAAGTACCAAGATATCGTCCAAATAAGGAAATACCACAATACCCTGTTCTCTGATTACAGACAGAAGGGCACCGAGAACCTTTGTAAAAATTCTTGGAGCTGTAGCTAGGCCAAACGGCAGAGCCACAAACTGGTAATGCTTGTCCAGAAAAGAGAATCTCAGGAACTGATAATGATCTGGATGAATCGGAATATGCAGATATGCATCCTGTAAATCTATTGTGGACATAAAATGCCCTTGCTGAACAAAAGGCAAGATAGTCCTTACAGTTACCATTTTGAACGTTGGTATCCTTACATAACGATTCAATATTTTTAGATCCAGAACTGGTCTGAAGGAATTCTCCTTCTTTGGTACAATGAAGAGATTTGAATAAAACCCCATCCCCTGTTCCAGAACTGGAACTGGCATAATTACTCCAGCCAACTCTAGATCTGAAACACAATTCAGAAATGCTTGAGCTTTCACTGGACTTACTGGGACACGGGAAAGAAAAAATCTCTTTGCAGGAGGTCTCATCTTGAAACCAATTCTGTACCCTTCTGAAACAGTGTTCTGAATCCAAAGATTGTGAACAGAATTGATCCAAATTTCCTTGAAAAAACGTAACCTGCCCCCTACCAGCTGAGCTGGAATGAGGGCCGCACCTTCATGTGGACTTAGAAGCAGGCTTTGCCTTTCTAGAAGGCTTGGATTTATTCCAGACTGGAGATGGTTTCCAAACTGAAACTGCTCCTGAGGATGAAGGATCAGGCTTTTGTTCTTTGTTGAAACGAAAGGAACGAAAACGATTATTAGCCCTGTTTTTACCCTTAGATTTTTTATCCTGTGGTAAAAAAGTTCCTTTCCCACCAGTAACAGTTGAGATAATAGAATCCAACTGAGAACCAAATAATTTGTTACCCTGGAAAGAAATGGAAAGTAGAGTTGATTTAGAAGCCATATCAGCATTCCAAGTTTTAAGCCATAAAGCTCTTCTAGCTAAAATAGCTAGAGACATAAACCTGACATCAACTCTGATAATATCAAAAATGGCATCACAGATAAAATTATTAGCATGCTGAAGAAGAATAATAATATTATGAGAATCATGATCTGTTACTTGTTGCGCTAAAGTCTCCAACCAAAAAGTTGAAGCTGCAGCAACATCAGCCAAAGATATAGCAGGTCTAAGAAGATTACCTGAACACAGATAAGCTTTTCTTAGAAAGGATTCAATTTTCCTATCTAAAGGATCTTTAAACGAAGTACCATCTGACGTAGGAATAGTAGTACGTTTAGCAAGGGTAGAAATAGCCCCATCGACTTTAGGGATTTTGTCCCAAAATTCTAATCTGTCAGACGGCACAGGATATAATTGCTTAAAACGTTTAGAAGGAGTAAATGAATTACCCAATTTATCCCATTCTCTGGAAATTACTTCAGAAATAGCATTAGGAACAGGAAAAACTTCTGGAATAACCACAGGAGATTTAAATACCTTATCTAAACGTTTAGAATTAGTATCAAGAGGACCAGAATCCTCTATTTCTAAAGCAATTAGTACTTCTTTAAGTAAAGAACGAATAAATTCCATTTTAAATAAATATGAAGATTTATCAGCATCAATCTCTGAGACAGAATCCTCTGAACCAGAAGAGTCATCAGAATCAGAATGATGATGTTCATTTAAAAATTCATCTGTAGAGAGAGAAGTTTTAAAAGATTTTTTATGTTTACTAGACGGAGAAATAACAGACATAGCCTTCTTGATGGATTCAGAAACAAAATCTCTTATGTTATCAGGAACATTCTGCACCTTAGATGTTGAAGGAACTGCAACAGGCAATGGTACATTACTAAAGGAAATATTATCTGCTTTAACAAGTTTGTCATGACAATTAATACAAACAACAGCCGGAGGAATAGCTACCAAAAGTTTACAGCAGATACACTTAGCTTTGGTAGTTCCAGCACTAGACAGCGATTTTCCTGAAGTATCTTCTGACTCAGATGCAACGTGAGACATCTTGCAATATGTAAGAGAAAAAACAACATATAAAGCAAAATTGATCAAATTCCTTAAATGACAGTTTCAGGAATGGGAAAAAATGCCAATAAACAAGCTTCTAGTAACCAGAAGCAAAGAAAAAATGAGACTGAAATAATGTGGAGACAAAAGCGACGCCCATATTTTTTGGCGCCAAATAATACGCCCACATTATTTGGCGCCTAAATGCTTTTTGGCGGCAAAAATGACGCCACATCCGGAACGCCGACATTTTTGGCGCAAAAGGACGTCAAAAAATGACGCAACTTCCGGCGACACGTATGACGCCGGAAACAGAAAAGATTTTTTGCGCCAAAAAAGTCCGCGCCAAGAATGACGCAATAAAATGAAGCATTTTCAGCCCCCGCGAGCCTAACAGCCCACAGGGAAAAAAAGTCAAATTTTTAAGGTAAGAAAAAATGATTGATTTAAATGCATTATCCCAAATATGAAACTGACTGTCTGAAAATAAGGAATGTTGAACATTCTGAGTCAAGGCAAATAAATGTTTGAATACATATATTTAGAACTTTATAAATAAAGTGCCCAACCATAGCTTAGAGTGTCACAGAAAATAAGATTTACTTACCCCAGGACACTCATCTACATGTTTGTAGAAAGCCAAACCAGTACTGAAACGAAAATCAGCAGAGGTAATGGTATATAAATAAGAAAGTACAAAACAGAAAAGCTGAGGGGCGCTTACGTTCCTGGGTTTAGTCTGTGAGCTGAAGGAAAGCCGGTTGCTCTGTTGAGCAGGAAGTGGATCCACTGTGAAAGCGTATTGCAGGTGTCAGTGATGGTCTGCTTCCTGTGTCACTGTAGTGATGAGCGCTGCCTGAGAGAGAGGGGGGTGTATTCTCCAAACACCTCCAGCAGGTAGTAGTCTGTGAAAAGAAAGCAAAGACAGACACAGCCCAATTCAAGTGTAGTATTCTTTAATTCAGTGTAAGAGCACACGTACAAATAGCTACTTACAAAATGCACAAATAAAAACTGCATATAAAGGTATCTTTACATCCAAACTGTGTTATAGTATAACATACAGCTATGAAACAAACTCATAGCTGTATGTTATACTATAACACAGTTTGGATGTAAAGATACCTTTATATGCAGTTTTTATTTGTGCATTTTGTAAGTAGCCATTTGTACGTGTGCTCTTACACTGAATTAAAGAATACTACACTTGAATTGGGCTGCGTCTGTCTTTGCTTTCTTTTCACATTATATAAATAAGAGTATATCGTCGATCTGAAAAGGGAGGTAAGAGATGAATCTCTACGACCGATAACAGAGAACCTATGAAATAGACCCCGTAGAAGGAGATCACTGCATTCAAATAGGCAATACTCTCCTCACATCCCTCTGACATTCACTGCACGCTGAGAGGAAAACCGGGCTCCAACTTGCTGCGGAGCGCATATCAACGTAGAATCTAGCACAAACTTACTTCACCACCTCCATAGGAGGCAAAGTTTGTAAAACTGAATTGTGGGTGTGGTGAGGGGTGTATTTATAGGCATTTTGAGGTTTGGGAAACTTTGCCCCTCCTGGTAGGAATGTATATCCCATACGTCACTAGCTCATGGACTCTTGCTAATTACATGAAAGAAATTTCTTAACTATTTAATAGCTATTGTACCTGGTTAAAATAATTACAAAGTTGCCTGTAAAATAAATATTAATCCTAAAATAGCTACAATGTAATTATAATTTATATTGTAGCTATATTAGGATTTATTTTACAGGTAAGTATTTAGCTTTAAATAGGATTAATTTATTTAATAAGAGTTAATTAATTTCGTTAGATTAAAATTATATTTAACTTAGGGGGGTGTTAGGGTTAGACTTAGCTTTAGGGGTTAATCCATTTATTAGAATAGCGGTGAGCTCCGGTCGTCAGATTAGGGGTTAATAATTGAAGTTAGGTGTCGGCGATGTTAGGGAGGGCAGATTAGGGGTTAATACTATTTATTATAGGGTTAGTGAGGCGGATTAGGGGTTAATAACTTTATTATAGTAGCAGTGCGGTCCGCTCGGCAGATTAGGGGTTAATAAGTGTAGGCAGGTGGAGGCGACGTTGTGGGGGGCAGATTAGGGGTTAATACATATAATATAGGGGTCGGCGGTGTTAGGGGCAGCAGATTAGGGGTACATAGCTATAATGTAGGTGGCGGCGCTTTGCGGTCGGCAGATTAGGGGTTAATTATTGTAGGTAGCTGGCGGCAACGTTGTGGGGGGCAGGTTAGGGGTTAATAAATATAATACAGGGGTCGGCGGTGTTAGGGGCAGCAGATTAGGGGTACATAGGGATAACTTAGCTGGCGGCGCTTTGCGGTCGGCAGATTAGGGGTTAAACAAAATTTAATCGAGTGGCGGCGATGTGGGGGGACCTCGGTTTAGGGGTACATAGGTAGTTTATGGGTGTTAGTGTACTTTAGAGCACAGTAGTTAAGAGCTTTATAAACCGGCGTTAGCCCAGAAAGCTCTTAACTACTGACTTTTTTCCTGCGGCTGGAGTTTTGTCGTTAGATTTCTAACGCTCACTTCAGACACGACTCTAAATACCGGAGTTAGAAAGATCCCATTGAAAAGATAGGATACGCAATTTACGTAAGGGGATCTGCGGTATGGAAAAGTCGCGGCTGAAAAGTGAGCGTTAGACCCTTTTTTGAGTGACTCCAAATACCGGAGGTAGCCTAAAACCAGCGTTAGGAGCCTCTAACGCTGGTTTTCACGGCTAACGCCAAACTCCAAATCTAGGCCACAGTCCTCAAAGCTGGAAACACCACACAAGGTTGTAGCTTTATAAAATACAGTCTGTTTATTATCAGGTCTGGCAAAAACAGGCAAAATAAACGTAAACAAAACAAGAGACTTGCTCTACTGAGCACATACTAACAAGTACAACTGTCTGCACTAAGTAGCTTTTCACAAAAGTAATATTGCACAGACCTTTCAAACTTTGTCCTTTAGAGATAATTCCTCTCAGTCTCTCAGGAGAGTGTTTGCAGTTTCCCTTTACTGCTGGCAAATCTACCTCTCAACCCCTGACTTGGGATTTTATTAGCACCTGCTGTCAATTGCCACATGCAGGTGAGTAGCTAGCTGAGTCAGACAGAATTCCTGGACTGGACTTTTTGACATAATGTGCTACCTGCAAACTGCGGGGTGGAGCACTGGCCCACCCTACTCTCCAAATACTCCCCCCTAGGGACCCAGAAATAAATCACATATTTTCTCTATGTGGTAAACAAACATAGCAATTCTCCATGGGGTTGTCAGACCATACCCCGCACTGCAGCACTTTTGAGGGAATATAGACACCTTCCATTACTATGCCTTGGGCTCTGTTACAATATATATATATATATATATATATATGTGTGTGTATATATATATATATATATATATATATAGGTGTATGTCAGAAATCTTTTGCAAACATATTATTATTATTTTATTTATACCAGTATATGTATATAGTGTACTGTAAATATATAATTATTCTGAGCAAGAATAATTGTGAATATAACATGTAATTAGGGTATCATATGTATTTATTTGCAATCAATGGATATTTTAAGAACTGGGCCAGTTTTCTCTCTGCACCTGTGTAACTCCTGATTGCAGTCTAGTTTTAAACACCATCCCTACACAGGTGTAAAAAATAGGCTGGCATTTAAGATGACATATTGTCCCCTAGCATTGTAATGAGAGACAAAGATGTAATATAATCCATAAGTAGGGTAACATTTCCCTAATTTTCTTTTATTGTCTAATATGCTTCATTGTCTTGCAACATCGAACATAAACTTTCTGTGTTTTCACACTCCCATTGATTTCTATTGCATTCGCTGCCTCAAGGGTGGCGATTTGAATGATAGGTAAGCTGCGTTGGAATAAACGTGAACGTACCTGTTGAATGTTTGATAAATTGGCAAGAGGGACCAATAGAGTAGAATGTGTCGGCGGATGATCAGTATTCCGCTCAAATAACACAAGCATCGATCTGCGTTGGATTGATATCGCGGGAGCGTATATTACGTTACACATTTCTACATTTGACGATCTTGATGCTTTGTTAACTACAGTGGATCAACTTTGCGTCTAATTAGATGCAAGATTCCAGCGTATTATCAGTTGAAGCATTGATAAATCGGCCCCTATGTATTACTGAGCTTCAAATACTTTTTCATCAATCATAAAATAGAAACACTGGAAGGCAGGTAGCCATTTTGTGTCTGCTCACTGTCTCAACATGAAGGCAGACCGGGACCCAACATTTTTCTTTTATGATTCAGATTGAGAATATGATTTAAAAAATGTTTCCAATTTACTTCTGTTATCAAATTTGCTTCACTCTCTTGCTTGACAGGAAATAGTGCTGCCATCTAGTGATCTTGCTAATGTATAACATTGTTGCAAAACTGCTGAAGTATAGTGCTCCGGACAAGTGCCCAGTCCTGAGCTTACATCTCTGATTTTCATATATGTTGTATCTATCTATATATAGAATCTATGTATATTTATATGTATGTGTGCGTGTGTGTGTGTATATATATATATATATATATAAACGTGCCCTACGTGACAGGGCCCTCCAACATTTGAGGGACATAGGAAATCCAGATTGTACTACCCCAATAGCGAAACACTTTAGGCAGGAACACAATTCAGACGATTCATTATTGACTATACAAGGCATAGACCATGTGCCAAGACATAGAAGAGAGGGAGACAGGGAGAGACGTTTGGACCAGAGGGAAGTGTTTTGGATATTTAATTTAAAAACCAAGCACCCTTCTGGTCTAAACTCCATTATGGATGTAGATTTATTTTATTGAATCTTTAATAAAATTCTTCCTTTGTAGATATAATTTTGACAAAGGATACATTTGAGTTGATTGTAGATAAAAGATATATTTCAAAAATGAAGTTTTAAATATTAGTATGCATTGCTTTCCAAATATTCTAAATATAAAGTCTTTTGCTTGAACTAAGTTTTTTGCCCATAAGGGGTTAATAAGATACAGGTGCCTGCAATTATCTTAACTCCTTACCTTTAAATAGTACTAGTAGGTGTGGACACAAACTATGCCAGTGAACAAGGGCTGAGATCTGGCCCGAAACATGTTTGGCTATTTTTAGTCCTGAACATCTTGTTGCAGGCCTGTGACTGTTGTGAAACTTTTAACTTTTGTGATGAATAAATTTTGAACTTTTTAAACAAATTTCTCAAGTCCTCTTTCTGGAGTAGCGGGATTACAGAGTGTGTTTACTACTATTGTTTTGGATCTACACAACGGAGATCATTTATCCCTGCACACAGAAGAAAGGACGTTTTTCAAAGAAAGAAATTAAATACCGCTGAAGAAAGGCTATAGACTGTACTTTAAAAGGGGTATGTGTTGAGCGCCGCTGCTATTTCTGTTTTTTCCTTACAGGATATCGTTGGTTTGCAGCAGGCAGCTTGTCTCCCATTTCCCCAATTTTGTTCCTAAGATTGTTGTTTAAAATCTATTGCCTATATAAGTGCGGTGATTAACAAATGAAAAACATGCTGCAAATAAATTTGTAGACAATGCATACTTACTCTAACTTCACTTTGAACTTCTTCCTGAGCTCCATATTGGCAGTAAATGTGTCCGGCGGATCCCAGTGACGCTTCGCATACCGGAGCCTGATACAGACTACGTCACTCAGAAGGGGACGGTCGCCAGTGCGGTGATCCACAAGCTGTAGCTGAGGAATCGGATTCACGCGCTGAGAGGAGGACGCACTCCATGACACGGAACAGTAAGACCAATTGCTCTTCTATTTCTAAAATAACATACATACGGAAATTGACAAGTATATCTGTCTGAATACTGGCTAAAGTTTGTGCTTTGAATGGACATTTTGGGATTTACTTTCTGTGAGGGAGTACATAATCCAGGACATACAGCAAAAAAACATTGCACTTTTTTCTGTTTGTTTAAGCATATACAGGACTAATACATTTGCTAATACAACACAGAAATTATATACTGAATTTGTGTGCTCTACGGGATAAGGTCATAACAGCTGCAATATTGAAGGATAAGGAACTCAAGGAAAAAAATATATCATCCATTTGTATTAAGGAATAAGAAGTTTTTTTCACCTTTTTATACAGGATCTAAGTAACACACTCTGCTGAAAGACACTCTTTTCTGCCTGTCTTAGTTACACTCTGGCACACATTATGGATGGAATATATGTGTTAAAGGACATCACATTAGATCAGGATTCCACTCACATGGATGATATTTTTGAGGACATAGAAACTGTCCTAGATGATTTATTCCAACAAATGGACAATCTTAGAAAAAGAGATATAAGATTAGAGTTGGATATTAAGACTTTCCAACTATACCAAACTAACTCCAGAATTCCTAGGGGTCTAAGAATATCAAAGTTTCCATCTTTTCAAGTCACCTGTCAGGACTTCATAAATAAATGGAATGAGGTGCTAACAACCTGTTCTAGATCCCTTATAAATTTGTTAATTGAATATAAAAAGAAACAAAGACTCCAATTAATTCATAATATCCAAGAATTGCAAATGGATCTTAAAAAACATCAGGCCCATCAGGAATTTAAAGATTATGATAAACAATTTCAAGAAAACATGAAATCTTTTAAAAAAGAGCTTTGCTTATTCAAACAACAAAAAATGCATAGAGACAAATTGGACTATGAATTGAATAAGGTTTATAGATGGAGTCATACTAATGATTTTAAGACACCCTACAAACATAGAATGCAACATAAGAATACACATAAGAAGTCAGGGCCTAAACAAGACAAAAAAGTCACCTTTAGTGAGACAGAATATGAATATGACACCTCAGATCAGGAAACATCTTCACAACAAGTGAATAATTCTTCATCAGCAAAAGATAGTCTATCAGTGTTAGACATTCCCACTACCTCTAACGTTACACAGTCAAAAAACGGGGAGGGTTTTCCCAAACTGAAAACAAAAAACAAAACAAAAAGAAAGTACGTAGAGGGAATAGGGGAAGAGGCAGAAGGGGCAGGAGGCAGTCGCTACCCTCACAGAAAGAGAGTGTCTTACAGGACAAGTCATCAGTAAATAATGTAGTAAATTTATCTTCTAGATGTCTGACAGAACAGGAAATCTCTTTATTACAAAGGGGCCTAAATTTTGCCCCCAGTTGCAGTTTTAATCTTTTTTCTACAGTGTTAGATGTTAATCGGTTTGTGAGAAACCTTACCCTGAAAAAACATTTTGCAAGTGATGTGGAAATGACAAATGAGGAAGAGGACAATCAAGTTGTTTGTGAGCAGCACATTCCCAATTTTGATTTTAATGATTATACTGCAATGGTTGATATGCAAGAACTCATCAGTGAAAGTGATTGCACACAGACAACTAGATCTGGACCCTCTGAAAGAGACATTAATCTTAATGATTTCAAAGAAAAAAGTTTTTTCTACCCTATACATAGTAGAGGTCAACATCTACAGGTATTTCAACAGACCTTAGAAACACAATTAATTGCATTAGACGATAAGAACAAAACCTCAAACACATACAAAAGCAGTAACCTTACATCCCAAGAGAGAAAAGCAATACAGGCACTTAAAAATAACAAGAATATAGTCATAAGAGAATCCGACAAAGGAGGTAATACAGTCATCTTAAATAAAATTGATTACTTAACTGAGGCCAATAGGCAACTTTCTAACATGGATGTATACCAACCACTTTTGTCGGACCCTACTTATTCATTCAGAAAAATACTATCAGAAATAGTATACAAAGCAAAATTAGATGGAGTATTCTCCGAGAAAGTCATGGAGTACCTTTTACCCAAAAATCCCTGTGTACCTTTTTTCCATCAGCTTCCAAAATTGCATAAGGACCCTGTACATCCGCCAGGCCGCCCAATAGTGGCAGGCATTGGGTCCTTAAACGAAAGGCTATCTGATCTGGTTGATACTTTTTTGAAACCGATAGTCATTGAGTTATATGGATATTTGAAAGATACTACATCATTTATTGAGAAAATTAAACATGTCACATGGTGTGACTCTTATAGATTTGTCACTTTAGACGTCACCTCACTTTACACAACCATTCCTCAAGTTTTAGGTTTGGAAGCATTGGATTTTTTTCTAACAAATCACACCACATATGATTTTTTCACTAATCAATTTCTTCACATTGCTATGGGGGCAAAATTTGCCCCTTCCTATGCTAACCTCTATATGGGGTTCTGGGAGCGGTGCCACGTCTTTGGAGATGGCAATCCTTTTCGAAATAATATTGTTTTTTTCGGCCGGTACATTGATGACTTGGTGTTGGTGTGGGATGGGGACCAGCAATCGGTCACTAGGTTCCTTGAATATGCCAACAGCAATCGATTCAATTTATCTTTCACAGTGCAGGAAAATACACATACTATTAATTTTTTGGATGTTTCTTTAACATCCAACACTGAGACACATTCAATTGAGATTGAATTATACAGGAAAAGCACAGCAGGTAACACGATATTACACTCAACATCATGTCACCCTAAACATACCATTGAGTCCATTCCATATGGACAATTAGTAAGAACAAAACGTAATTGTACTACGGATTCTAAATTGTACTACGGATTCTAAATTTCAGATACATGCAGAAAGTACAAATCAGCGTCTAAAAGCCAGAGGGTACAATACAGAACTTTTGAACAAAACCAAAGCAAGAGTAGATCTCCTAAATAGGGAGGATCTAATTTATAAAAGTAATACACGTAAACAGAAAGAATATACCAAACCAATCTTTATTACTAATTACAGTAAAGATTACAATAAGATCTGTAACATTGTACGGAATTGCCTTCCCATCCTTGAAAGTGATGTAAAACTTAAAAAAATTGTGGCTAATGGTTGCCTTTTTTCAGCACGAAAAGCGAAAACTTTGGGGAGCATTTTGGCCCCCTCTATGTTACCTACAAGTAATGGTCAGACATGGCTCACAAAAAGGCTAGGTTGCTACAAATGTCAAGGTAAAATCTGTAAAACCTGTCCACATATTGAACAAGGGAACAGATTCAAATCGAGTACAACGGAAAAAGAATTTGACATACGTTATAGAATTACCTGTAACACCACATATATCATATACCTTTTGACATGTCAGGGATGTAAGAAACAGTATGTGGGGCGCACGAAACGTGCCCTACGTGACAGGGCCCTCCAACATTTGAGGGACATAGGAAATCCAGATTGTACTACCCCAATAGCGAAACACTTTAGGCAGGAACACAATTCAGACGATTCATTATTGACTATACAAGGCATAGACCATGTGCCAAGACATAGAAGAGGGGGAGACAGGGAGAGACGTTTGGACCAGAGGGAAGTGTTTTGGATATTTAATTTAAAAACCAAGCACCCTTCTGGTCTAAACTCCATTATGGATGTAGATTTATTTTATTGAATCTTTAATAAAATTCTTCCTTTGTAGATATAATTTTGACAAAGGATACATTTGAGTTGATTGTAGATAAAAGATATATTTCAAAAATGAAGTTTTAAATATTAGTATGCATTGCTTTCCAAATATTCTAAATATAAAGTTTTTTGCTTGAACTAAGTTTTTTGCCCATAAGGGGTTAATAAGATACAGGTGCCTGCAATTATCTTAACTCCTTACCTTTAAATAGTACTAGTAGGTGTGGACACAAACTATGCCAGTGAACAAGGGCTGAGATCTGGCCCGAAACATGTTTGGCTATTTTTAGTCCTGAACATCTTGTTGCAGGCCTGTGACTGTTGTGAAACTTTTAACTTTTGTGATGAATAAATTTTGAACTTTTTAAACAAATTTCTCAAGTCCTCTTTCTGGAGTAGCGGGATTACAGAGTGTGTTTACTATATATATATATATAAGTTAGCACAGAAGAAGGGCACTCTCAGGATTTGTAGAAAGCAGAATGTTTTCTTTATTCACAGAACATTAGTACATGGTCGACGTTTCGGCCCCCAGTTGGGCCTTCATCAGGACAAGTACAATCTTAGGACTGCAGAGTGGCGATGAACATAGATCCAACATAGATCCTACTTTGGATCTATGTTCATCGCCACTCGGCAGTCCTAAGATTGTACTTGTCCTGATGAAGGCCCAACTGGGGGCCGAAACGTCGACCATGTACTAATGTTCTGTGAATAAAGAAAACATTCTGCTTTCTACAAATCCTGAGAGTGCCCTTCTTCTGTGCTAACTTTTATAATTATTTCCTATAAGGACTGCACCCAGGTCCTGACTGCTCCACCTGGTTGGAGTGCTGGGCTACAAGCTATTTGGCTTTCTGATATATATATATATATATATATATATATATATATATATATATATATATATATATATATATATATATATATAGTATGTATGAGTGTGTGTTTTACAAAGGAAAGGTATCCAGTATTATATTACAACAAAAATGTACGTTCCTTTGTGCTGCCCTGTGGTATAGGTTGGCGCTATAGAACTCATTTAGTATAGGAGATGGTAATGAGGACAACTAGACATCAAAATCTTGTTGCCAGGCTCCAAAATTAAGGCGCCACGGGCAACCAGGCGCCCAGAATCTTTGAGCCCTGGCTTATACATTTGTTCATCAGATAGCATTGATTATAATATGCTCACAATTTATGTAATATCATATTCTCATATTAAACTATACATTTCAAATCAGTCCTTGTTTCATACAATTTTATTTAAATACTTATTCTTTTATTTTAAGTTATATTGCTATGTCACATTCCTACCCAGAAAGACATGGTTGTATATTCAAAAATAGGCAGACTCACATAGCCCCTTTCTTGTTTATATCACACAATTGTGACAATTTAGCTTGTTCCTTGTCCACTGGGTTCATTGGTAGACTGTGTCTTTCTCACCCTAGGAGGTTTTCCTGGGATCTACCCCCAGTTAGATCTGATGTGTATTTTCAGGAAGACCATTTGTTTTTTGAAACCTGTTGTTCCATAGACAGGAAACCTTTGAATGTAATTTCATTAGTAGATTCCAATCTTTGGAGAATGAGTGAAAGAGGGGTTTTCTGGAGATACATTTTTACAATTTGAGTAAATGAATTCACTTATAAATAAATTGTTAAGTGTACATAGGTGATATTTCAGTTTTCCCCACAATTGATCTAACATGCCCTAGAGAGGGAGCAGCTGCACCTCACTGATGAGACCCAGAGTGGCTGAAATGTTCGTCTGGAGTTTGTTGGCTTCTATTGCTTAGAGGAGAATTGCCTGGAGTCTAAGGCCTGGACTATCTTTTTGTTAAGATCAGACTGATATACTATAAGAGTGTCAGTGGCCAGTGAAACAACAGTTTGAGTTGAGTGCAGCTTTATATTTTCTGTTTTGCATCTGTACGTTTATAGTAAACCAGGAAATTAAAGTGTTTATTTATATGTTAGCTGAGCATGTGTGAAAATAAATGCTTCTATAAACATGTCAAAATGTGTTCTGAGGACATTTAGGCTATTACATTTTAATAAATGTGCAAAGTGCTCCTTAAATTATGTTTTCTGATAGACTGGAATATTACTGCTGGGGTATGTCAGTGAAAGGGTTTAGTGGCAGATCCGTTCAAAGCACTCAATCTATTTGAAAACTGGATTTCTAATTGAGTAGAATGACGTCAGGTTTAAAAACCTCAAACACCCATGCGCATTGCTTCTACAAGATACGAGTCCACGGATTTCATCCTTACTTGTGGGATATTATCCTCCTGCTAACAGGAAGTGGCAAAGAGCACCAAAGCAGAGCTGTATATATAGCTCCTCCCTTCCCTCCACCCCCCAGTCATTCTCTTTGCCTGTGTTTAGTGCTAGGAAGAGGTAAAGTGAGGTGTTAGTTTTAGTTTCTTCAATCAAGAAGTTTTTTTATTTTAAATGGTACCGGTGAGTACTATTTTCCTCAGGGAGGATATGGAAGAAGAATTCTGCCCTGAGGTTGATGATCTTAGCGGATGTAACTAAGATCTATATTGGTTCCCACAGAGCTTCTGAAGGTAGTACAAGAGAAATCTTCAGTGTGGAGAACGGTTTCATGCTACAAGCAGCATTGAGGTATGTTCAATCCTTTATTTCTGAGGAGACTTAGTGTATCAGAATTGGCTGACATTTTTTTCCCTGCAAGGGAAGGGGTAAGCAGTAGACCTGTTGAAACAGAGGGTATTACTGAAAAACCTGTGTGTATTATTTATTACCTTAGTACTGGGCTTATTGCAGCAAAGGGCTTATTGCAGCATATATCAGAGACACTGGGAGATGCAGCTTAACGTTTTTGTTTTTATTTGTAGACAACAAACAATTATATGGCTGTTTTCTGAGGTTGTGTTTTGAGGACCACATGGCTTATGGCTAAACCGCTTCCCATGCGGTTGTACAGGCTGAGGTGAACGTCGTCCATGATGGGCGGGGCCTATTTTCACGCGCTCAGACGCGCAGTTACTCTGGCTGAGAAGGCAGCAGGCATTAGCTCTGGATGGGCCTAAACTGATGTCCTGTTAACCGGATCGTTGTCGAGTCTTTTTGCAGTACCCTGGGGGCAGGTAGGCGCCACAGCAGAGCTGTGGCGAGGTGCAGGGGTCGTTTTTTTAAATCAAATACATTTTTTGCTATAAAAATCTTTTAGAGGTTAATTTTACCCTTTGCTCTTAGGGTGCAATAATTTTTGACACTATTGTATATGTGTAGCTAATTAGATAGCGTTATTTAACTTTTTTAGGCAGTTTGGAAAAAATTGTACGCTTTTTTATTTCTTAAAGGCGCAGTACACATTTTTTAAAAAAAATTGTTTAATTCAATAAATAAAGTGTTTAATGACTATTGTGGTTATTACTAGTCTGTTCAACATGTCTGACATTGAGGAAACTCATTGCTCTATGTGTTTGGAAGCCATTGTGGAACCCCCTCTTACATTGTGTACCTCTTGTACTGAAAGGGCCTTACATTGTAAAAAACATTTTAGGTAAAGAAAGTGTGCCTAAGGATGATTCTCAGTCTGAAGAGAATCAGAATATGCCATCCAATTCTCCCCAAGTGTCACAACCTTTAACGCTCACACAAGCGACGCCAAGTACCCCTAGTGCATCTAATTCTTTTACTCTGCAGGAGATGGCTGCAGTTATGTCAACTACCCTTACAGAGGTATTATCTAAATTACCAGTGTTGCAGGGTAAACGCGGTAGGTCAGGTATTAATGTGAATACTGAATCTTCTGATGCTTTATTGGCTATTTCCGATGTACCCTCACAGTGCTCTGAGTTGGGGGTCAGGGAATTGCTGTCTGAGGGAGAACTTTCAGACTCAGGAAATGTGTTACCTCAGACAAATTCGGACGTGATGTCCTTTAAATTTAAGCTTGAACACCTCCGCCTGTTACTTCAGGAGGTTTTAGCGACTCTGGATGATTGTGATACTATTGTGATACCACCAGAGAAATTGTGTAAGATGGACAAATATCTAGAGGTACCTACTTACACTGATGGTTTTCCAGTTCCTAAAAGAATTTTGGAGATTGTAAAAAAGGAATGGGATAGACCAGGTATACCGTTCTCTCCCCCTCCTAATTTTAAGAAAATGTTTCCCATATCAGACACCATTCAGGATTCTTGGCAAACGGTCCCTAAGGTGGAGGGAGCTATTTCTACCCTTGCTAAGCGTACAACTATACCTATTGAGGACAGTTGCGCTTTCAAAGACCCTATGGATAAAAAGTTAGAGGGTCTTCTAAAGAAATTATTTATTCATCAGGGTTTCCTTTTACAACCTACGGCTTGCATTGTTCTAGTTACTACTGCAGCAGCTTTTTGGTTTGATGCTCTAGAAGAGTCTCTGAAGGTTGAGACTTCATTAGATGACATTTTGGATAGAATTAAGGCTCTCAAGCTAGCTAATTCTTTTATTACTGATGCCACTTTTCAAATTGCTAAACTAGCAGCGGAAAATGCAGGATTTGCCATTTTAGCGTGTAGAGCGTTATGGCTCAAATCTTGGTCTGCTGATGTGTCATCAAAATCTAAGCTTTTAGCTCTTCCTTTTAAAGGTAAGACCCTATTCGGGCCTGAATTGAAGGAAATCATTTCTGACATTACTGGAGGTAAAGGCCATGCCCTACCTCAGGATAAGTCTGTTAAGATGAGGGGTAAACAAAATAATTTTCGTTCTTTTTGAAACTTTAAAGGAGGACCCTCTGCTTCCTCTTCCTCCACAAAGCAGGAAGGGAATTTTGCTCAATCCAAGTCAGTCTGGAGACCCAACCAGGCTTGGAATAAAGGTAAACAATCCAAGAAGCCCGCTGCTGCTACAAAGACAGCATGAAGGGGCGTCCCCCGATCCGGGACCGGATCTAGTAGGGGGCAGACTTTCTTTCTTTGCTCAGGCTTGGGCAAGAGATGTCCTGGACCCTTGGGCACTGGAAATCGTGACCCACGGGTATCAACTGGAATTCAAGGATTTTCTCCCAAGAGGGAGATTTCATCTTTCACGATTATCTGTAGACCAGATAAAAAGACAGGCGTTTTTAAGCTGTGTAAAAGACCTCTCTACCATAGGAGTATTTTGTCCCGTTCCAAAACTGGAACAGGGGCAGGGGTTTTACTCAAATCTTTTCATGGTTCCCAAAAAAGAGGGAACTTTCAGACCCATTTTTCTAAACAAGTTTCTCAGAGTTCCATCATTCAAGATGGAGACTATACGAACAATCTTACCAATGATCCAGGAGGGTCAATATATGACTACCGTGGACTTGAAGGATGCATACCTTCATATCCCTATTCACAAGGATCATCATCAATTCCTAAGGTTTGCCTTCCTGGACAAACATTATCAGTTCGTGGCTCTTCACTTCGGGTTGGCCACAGCACCCAGAATCTTCACAAAGGTTCTAGGGTCTCTTCTAGCGGTTCTCAGACCGCAGGGCATAGCAGTGGCGCCTTATCTGGACGATATTCTGATTAAGGCGTCAATTTATCATTTGACAAAATCTCACACGGACATAGTATTGTCTTTCCTGAGAACTCACGGTTGGAAGATGAACATAGAAAAGAGTTCACTAGTTCCATGGACAAGGGTTCCCTTCTTGGGGACTCTGATAGACTTGGTAGACATGAAAATATTTCTGACGGAGGTCAGAAAAACAAAGATTCTAAATACTTGCCGAGCACTTCAGTCCATTCCTCGGCCATCAGTGGCTCAGTGTATGGAGGTCATTGGATTAATGGTAGCGGCAATGGACATCATTCCGTTTGCCCGATTTCATCAAAGGGCACTGCAGCTGTGCATGCTCGGACAGTGGAATGGTGACTATGCGAATCTATCTCCTCAGATAAATCTGGATCAAGAGACCAGAGACTCTCTTCTTTGGTGGTTGTCGCCGTATCATCTGTCCCAGGGGACATGTTTCCGCAGACCCTCGTGGGTGATAGTGACAACGGACGCCAGTCTTCTGGGTTGGGGTGCAGTCTGGAATTCCCTGAAGGCTCAGGGTGTTTGGACTCAGGTGGAGTCTCTACTTCCAATCAATATTCTGGAACTGAGAGCAATAGTCAATGCGCTTCAGGCATGGCCTCAGTTGGCTTCGGCCAAATTCATCAGATTCCAGTCGGACAACATCACGACTGTGACATATATCAATCATCAGGGGGGAACAAGGAATTCCTTAGCGATGATAGAAGTAGCCAAGATAATCCGATGGGCGGAGGCCCACTCTTGTTATCTGTCTGCAATCTACATCCCAGGAGTAGAAAGCTGGGAAGCGGATTTTCTAAGTCATCAGACTTTTCATCCAAGGGAGTGGGAACTCCATCTGGAGGTGTTTGCTTCATTGATTCGCCAATGGGGCGGACCGGAACTGGATCTGAGGGCATCTCGTCAGAATGCCAAGCTTCCACGTTACGGATCCAGGTCGAGGGATCCCCAGGCCAAACTGATAGATGCCTTGGCAGTGCCTTGGTCATTCAGCCTAGCTTATGTGTTTCCACCGTTTACTCTCCTTCCACGCGTGATTGCTCGAATCAAACAGGAGAGAGCTTCAGTAATCCTGATAGCGCCTGCGTGGCCACGCAGGACTTGGTATGCGGATTTAGTGGACATGTCCTCTCTGCCACCGTGGAAACTTCCTTTGAGACAGGACCTTCTCATTCAAGGTCCTTTCCCACATCCAAATCTAATTTCTCTGCAGCTGACTGCTTGGAGATTGAACGCTTGATTTTATCTAAGCGAGGATTCTCTGATTTGGTCATCGATACTTTGATACAGGCTCGAAAGCCTGTCACTAGAAAAATCTATCATAAGATATGGTGTAAATATCTTTATTGGTGTGAATCCAAGGGTTACTCATGGAGTAGAGTTAGGATTCCCAGGATTCTGTCTTTTCTCCAAGAAGGATTGGAGAAAGGGTTATCAGGAAGTTCTTTAAAAGGACAAATGTCTGCTTTGTCAATTTTGCTTCACAAACGTTTGGCAGATGTGCCAGATGTTCAGTCTTTTTGTCAGGCTCTATCTAGAATTAAGCCTGTATTTAGACCAATTACTCCTCCCTGGAGTTTGAATTTAGTTCTTCGAGTTCTTCAAGGGGTTCCGTTTGAACCCATGCATTCCATAGATATTAAATTGTTATCTTGGAAAGTTCTGTTTTTAGTTGCTATTTCTTCTGCTCGAAGATTTTCTGAGCTTTCAGCGTTACAATGTGATTCACCTTATCTTATATTTCATTCTGATAAGGTGTTTTTACGTACCAAACCTGGATTTCTTCCGACGGTTGTTTCAAATAAGAATATTAATCAGGAAATTGTTGTTCCTTCCTTGTGTCTTAATCCTTCTTCTAAGAAGGAGCGTCTGTTACATAACCTGGACGTGGTCCGTGCCTTGAAGTGTTACTTACAGGCGACTAAGGATTTCCGTCAATCATCTTCATTATTCATTGTTTTTTCTGGAAAGCGTAGGGGTCAGAAAGCTACGGCTACCTCTCTTTCTTTTTGGCTGAGGAGTATCATCCGCCTAGCATATGAGACTGCTGGACAGCAACCTCCTGAAAGAATTACGGCTCATTCTACTAGGGCTGTGGCTTCCACATGGGCCTTTAAAAACTATGCTTCTGTTGAACAGATTTGTAAGGCTGCGACTTGGTCGTCTCTTCATACTTTTTCCAAATTTTCCAAATTTGATACTTTTGCTTCTTCTGAGGCTGTTTTTGGGAGAAAAGTTCTTCATGCAGTGGTGCCTTCTGTTTAGGTCTCTGTCTTGTCCCTCCCTTTCATCCGTGTCCTGTAGCTTTGGTATTGTATCCCACAAGTAAGGATGAAATCCGTGGACTTGTCGTATCTTGTAGAAGAAAAGGAAATGTATGCTTACCTGATAAATTGATTTCTTCTACGATACGTCAAGTCCACGGCCCTCCCTGTCATTTTAAGACAGATTATATTTTATTTTTAAAACTTCAGTCACCTCTGCACCTTTTAGCTTTTCCTTTCTCTTCCTAAACCTTCGGTCGAATGACTGGGGGTGGAGGGAAGGGAGGAGCTATACAGGGAGTGCAGAATTATTAGGCAAATGAGTATTTTGACCACATCATCCTCTTTATGCATGTTGTCTTACTCCAAGCTGTATAGGCTCGAAAGCCTACTACCAATTAAGCATATTAGGTGATGTGCATCTCTGTAATGAGAAGGGGTGTGGTCTAATGACATCAACACCCTATATCAGGTGTGCATAATTATTAGGCAACTTCCTTTCCTTTGGCAAAATGGGTCAAAAGAAGGACTTGACAGGCTCAGAAAAGTCAAAAATAGTGAGATATCTTGCAGAGGGAGGCAGCACTCTTAAAATTGCAAAGCTTCTGAAGCGTGATCATCGAACAATCAAGCGTTTCATTCAAAATAATCAACAGGGTCGCAAGAAGCATGTGGAAAAACCAAGGCGCAAAATAACTGCCCATGAACTGAGAAAAGTCAAGCGTGCAGCTGCCAAGATGCCACTTGCCACCAGTTTGGCCATATTTCAGAGCTGCAACATCACTGGAGTGCCCAAAAGCACAAGGTGTGCAATACTCAGAGACATGGCCAAGGTAAGAAAGGCTGAAAGACGACCACCACTGAACAAGACACACAAGCTGAAACGTCAAGACTGGGCCAAGAAATATCTCAAGATGGGCCAGATGGATGGGCCCGTGGCTGGATTGGTAAAGGGCAGAGAGCCCCAGTCCGACTCAGACGCCAGCAAGGTGGAGGTGGAGTACTGGTTTGGGCTGGTATCATCAAAGATGAGCTTGTGGGGCCTTTTTGGGTTGAGGATGGAGTCAAGCTCAACTCCCAGTCCTACTGCCAGTTTCTGGAAGACACCTTCTTCAAGCAGTGGTACAGGAAGAAGTCTGCATCCTTCAAGAAAAACATGATTTTCATGCAGGACAATGCTCCATCACACGCGTCCAAGTACTCCACAGCGTGGCTGGCAAGAAAGGGTATAAAAGAAGAAAATCTAATGACATGGCCTCCTTGTTCACCTGATCTGAACCCCATTGAGAACCTGTGGTCCATCATCAAATGTGAGATTTACAAGGAGGGAAAACAGTACACCTCTCTGAACAGTGTCTGGGAGGCTGTGGTTGCTGCTGCACGCAATGTTGATGGTGAACAGATCAAAACACTGACAGAATCCATGGATGGCAGGCTTTTGAGTGTCCTTGCAAAGAAAGGTGGCTATATTGGTCACTGATTTGTTTTTGTTTTGTTTTTGAATGTCAGAAATGTATATTTGTGAATGTTGAGATGTTATATTGGTTTCACTGGTAAAAATAAATAATTGAAATGGGTATATATTTGTTTTTTGTTAAGTTGCCTAATAATTATGCACAGTAATAGTCACCTGCACACACAGATATCCCCCTAAAATAGCTATAACTAAAAACAAACTAAAAACTACTTCCAAAACTATTCAGCTTTGATATTAATGAGTTTTTTGGGTTCATTGAGAACATGGTTGTTGTTCAATAATAAAATTAATCCTCAAAAATACAACTTGCCTAATAATTCTGCACTCCCTGTATATACAGCTCTGCTGTGGTTCTCTTTGCCACTTCCTGTTAGCAGGAGGATAATATCCCACAAGTAAGGATGAAATCCGTGGACTCGTCGTATCGTAGAAGAAATTAATTGATCAGGTAAGCATAAATTTCCTTTTCTCAGCTCTTCAAATAGACTGGAATAGACATCATTGTGTTCCAATGTTATATTTTATTACATATTTAGTAACATGTTATATACCACAGCACGTCACGTACAAATGGACTCTTTTTACAGAGCTTTTGGTGTTGGTAGCTGCAGTTATCATTATTAATTCATTTTACCTGACAGAAGTTATCATGAGCAAACTACAAGGATGGACAGCCAGCGTATGCGAGAATCAAGGACACCGCAGCACATCCTGCCTTGCCTGCGTATTCGTCTCACACCCTCCTCATCTTAAAAATTAATTGCTGCTTCTTGAGATAATCTTATTCCTTTCTTAAATTTTATTAGCTCATATGTAATTATCACTTACCCTTTCTCCCTTCTTACTGGAATTATACAGTGTCAGATGCTTTGCACACATTACCAGCAAAGCAAACTCGGATTTCTGTCCTGCTTTGTTAAAGTGGCTCCGCTTAAACAGACAGTAACAATAATGTTCTTCTTTCTTTTTTGCGCCTAGAAGCGGGTATTTTAAAACATACAGATTTTTTTTGGTTTGGAACAATGGATATACACGTGCTGAGAAAAAGCGCTTTTGGGACATGTGTGTTACGTGGGCGTTTGCAATGTATTTTTTTAGAGGGGGAGGGCGTCAGAAAAAATGCTTTGAACCTAACAAAATCAGTGGCGATATTGCGGCTGGCGAGAGCTGCACATCTGTTTATAAAAGGCGGTTTATTGGAATAGTTTTAGTTAGAGCAATTCAAGTGGGTGCTTGTGCTTGGCTATAAGGAGCAAAATGCTACGGGGTTTAGTATCTGAGCTGGGGGACCTGTCCTCTTCAGCCAGTGAGCTGCACAAGCAGAAACATAATGTTAGATTCATAATCAGTTTAAAGGGACATAATACCCATATGCTAAATCACTTGAAAGTGACGCTTGAAAAAGCTGACAATGAAATATCATCTCTATGGCAGCAGTTTTGTAAGTTTAGCACTAGATAGCATCAGTGTGAGCACGCAACCTATAATATTGTTAAAACTATTCTTACTAAATGTTGGGTTTCATTTCCTTTTAAAACAACATTAACTTTTTCTGAACTACTTAGCGCTACTGTTCAGAAGACTTAGATGAGTCACCTTACAGTCTTGGTCTGTTTCTTCCTTCCCATGTCCTGCTTTATCCAGAGCAGGGACTCAGTCACATTGCATTAGCCCAGGAACAAAGAAGCACAGGTTTAAATTTGTTTGGGGACATTAAACTCCATATTGTATTCTATTCTGTATTCTGTGTGTAGTGAAAAAATAGTTGTAATGAAGGTTCATTATTTATTTTGTCTGCTTTTCCTACAAGTTAACTCTAAAGGTTGCCCCCTCCCACTTTTTCACGAGAGGCGGGATTGCTTCCTATGAGTTGCTACACAGGGATTGGCTGATCAATATAGGGTCTACTTTATATCTGCCCCTAATTGGCTGCAGCAGAAAAGATGAGATAAACATACTCAGAGCTAATTAATGAGAAAATAAAAATTTGTTAAAAAATAATATACAAAAAATTCAATACTGACCATAAATCAAAAACTAAATATCAACAGTCCTTTGATGTAAAGTGAGACAGTCTTTATTTTCAGAAAGATCCTGAACAGTTATCCTCAACGGAAGAGAAAGAGATCATAGCATAACTCTGCATACAATACGATAGTGGATCCTACTCACGTGTCTGGGCGCTAAAACTAGCATACAATTTATTAAAAGCATTAAAAACAGACAGATATTACTAAGGTTTTTGCAGCTGTGGCAAACACCCACACTTCATGTATGTAAGTTTTTTGCAAACTGAACAACAAAAACACAGTGGGTTAGAAGCCGGTGCCGTTAACAAAGTGTACCCCTCCTGGTGACCAGTCTGTATTAGCTCTCCATTCCGACGTACGTTTCGCTGACCAAGTTTAGCTTTTTCAGGGCTAATTAATGTTTCTTTAGATTGGGATAAAAGATCAAACTAGGTGCAATTGGTCCCTACTAGAATAGGCAGCCCATCACCGCTCTGTTCTCTTAGTATTCCCTCTTCACCACATTTATACCTCTACTTCATTTGTACCCCAGAGATGCTGTTAAATTGATCTGGGGTATTAATAAGGTCTAACAATAATCTTCATATAAACTGTACGCTGAGAGAGCAGTAGAACTAGTTGTGCTTACCCAGACTTTAACGTAATCAGCTGTAAAACTCAGTGCCATCTGTTCCTGTATATGCCAAGGACAGCTGGTATCAGTCACTGGTACTTCTTGTAATTTGGTTTGTTGATAAGTAATTCACTAGGACATATGAGGATATTACTGTCACCCTATCAGTGCTCATTATAGTGCAAAGTCTCCACCAGACGCATAGGTAAATGACACGTATTATTTAGCAAATGACAACCTGTTTTATTGCTATTCCTTGTGTAAGTTCTCAAATCTGTAATTGCCTCCCAGAACTTAATATGTTGCAGGAGTGGGATCAGCACAGACCCGTTCACATTCTCGTTTTAGTTTAATATTTTGGATTCGCTTAAAAACGCATTATTTTTATGTAATTTTAAACTACTGCTATAAGGACAGTAAAGTATTGTTTTTAAGAAATTCAAAGTCCATATCACTGGATTACAAAATACCAACCAATGCAATAAATGTTTTTAAAGCATTTAAAGTGTTACTGTATTCATAATTTGCATTTGTATTCATAACTACTTGAGAGCTCTGGTAATTATTTAAAGTCCCTTGGTTGGTGTCAGTTGGGGCTAGCTGTGTGTGCTCTGCTGTAAGCAACCACATTGTAGTATGTAGCTGGCCTGGGTTACAAAATCTGCTTCTTAGCCCCACTAGAGAGTGTGACACAGGAGCAAATGGGACACAGAAGCTTGGACGGTTCTATTCATAAGTATATGGGGATACAGAGGATGTGCCTAAAATAGGCAATATCTCACTGAGGATGCCTAATACTAAATATATATTAAAAGAATGGTATATGATGTGTGTAAACGCAAAGGTAAAGGAGCTCCCAATGAGCAAGAAGCAAAAGTAAATATTTGAGTGAATATTTAATGAATATAGATATATAATGGCAGAATATATAATAGATTTAAAAAATTGCTATATATAATCAATACAGATAAAAGTATGGAATGTTTGGTATCATCTAAAGAGAGATCATGCGCACACTGCTCCGTTATAAGACAAAATACTTCAGGTTGGCCAACCTTACATGACAGTCAGACCACATCACCACAGTGGGGCTAAAAGAATGTCTAAAAACAATACAGTCTGGTAAAATAATAGAATAGTTTCAGAAGGTAATTTGGTAGTAGTGAGTATAAAACTCTCGGTCCAACCCACTAAGTGTGAGCCTGAAAAAACACCAATTTATAATCCAAATGCTCTAAGTAATGCACAGTTCTGTGTGTGCAAAATACCTTAAATGTCTCGATCTTCTGAATCCAGTTAAATAGCTGTGCTCTTAAAAATAAGGGGTCTTGGGGTCTCTATGCCTGTTTGATCATCTGTTGTAGGCAGTTAGAGGCCCCAAGACCCTTTTTTTTTTAAAGAGCACAGCTCTCTCTTTGAAATAAAAGCACTTTTCAGTGGTTAATAACCAGATGATCACTGTGCTAATAGTGTAATTGTCCTGTTATTTGCATAGAAACTCACGGTAGCCCTTTTTTGCAGATCAAACTTACATAGCGAAAAGCCTTTATTTCTCTTGTTAAGTGTATCCAGTCCACGGATCATCCATTACTTGTGGGATATTCTCCTTCCCAACAGGAAGTTGCAAGAGGATCACCCACGGCAGAGCTGCTATATAGCTCCTCCCCTCACTGCCATATCCAGTCATTTTCTTGCAACTCTCAACAAAGATGGACGTAGTAAGAGGAGAGTGGTGTATTATAGTTAGTTTTTTAACTTCAATCAAAAGTTTGTTATTTTTAAATGGTACCGGAGTGTACTGTTTCATCTCAGGCAACATTAGAAGAAGAATCTGCCTGTGATTTCTATGATCTTAGCAGAAGTAACTAAGATCCATTGCCGTTCTCACATATTCTGAGGAGTGAGGTAACTTCAGAGGGGAATGGCGTGCAGGTTTTCCTGCAATAAGGTATGTGCAGTTAATATATTTCTAGGGATGGAATTTGCTAGAAAAATGCTGCTGATACCGGATTAATGTAAGTTAAGCCTTAAATGCAGTGATAGCGACTGGTATCAGGCTTATTAACAGAGATACATACTCTTATAAAAGTGTAATATAAAACATTTGCTGGCATATTAATCGTTTTTATATATGTTTGGTGACAAAACTTATTGGGGCCTAGTTTTTTTTCCACATGGCTGGCTTGATTTTTGCCTAGAAACAGTTTCCTGAAGCTTTCCACTGTTGCAATATGAGTGGGAAAGGCCTATTTTAGTGCTTTTCTGTGCAGATAAAAATACTGACAGAGACATTCAGCTTCCCTCTGCATGATACAGGACATCTCTGAAGGGCTCAAAAGGCTTCAAAGTCGTGTTTGAGGAGGGTAACAATCACAGTAGACGGTGGCAGTTGTGACTGTGTTTAAAAAACGTTTTTGTCATTTATTATTCTGTTTTTGTTATTAAGGGGTTAATCATCAATTTGCAAGTGGGTGCAATGCTCTGCTGACTTGTTACATACACTGTAAACATTTTGTTAGTGTAACTGCCTTTTTTCACTGTTATTTCAAATTTTGTCAAAATTTGGTTCTCTTAAAGGCACAGTAACGTTTTTTATATTGCTTGTTAACTTGCTTTAAAGTGTTTTCCAAGCTTGCTAGTCTCATTGCTAGTCTGTACAAACATGTCTGAAACAGAGGATACTTGTTCATTATGTTTAAAAGCCATGGTGGAGCCCCATAGGAGAATGTGTACTAAATGTATTGATTTCACCTTAAACAGTAACGATCAGTCTTTATCTATAAAAGAATTGTCACCAGAGGGGTCTGTCGAGGGGGAAGTTATGCCGACTAACTCTCCCCACGTGTCGGACCCTTCACCTCCCGCTCAAGGGACGCACGCTAATATGGCGCCAAGTACATCAGGGACGCCCATAGCGATTACTTTGCAGGACATGGCTGCAATCATGAATAATACCCTGTCAGAGGTATTATCCAGATTGCCTGAATTGAGAGGCAAGCCCGATAGCTCTGGGGTTAGACTAGATACAGAGCGCGTAGATGCTGTAAGAGCCATGTCTGATACTGCGTCACAATATGCAGAACCTGAGGACGGAGAGCTTCAGTCTGTGGGTGACGTCTCTGAATCGGGGAGACCTGATTCAGAGATTTCTAATTTTAAATTTAAGCTTGAGAACCTCCGTGTATTGCTTGGGGAGGTATTAGCTCTGAATGACTGTGACACAATTGCAGTGCCAGAGAAATTGTGTAGGCTGGATAAATACTATGCAGTGCCGGTGAGTACTGATTTTTTTCCAATACCTAAAAGGCTTACAGAAATTATTAGTAAGGAGTGGGATAGGCCCGGTGTGCCCTTTTCCCCACCTCCTATATTTAGAAAAATGTTTCCAATAGATGCCACTACACGGGACTTATGGCAGACTGTCCCTAAGGTGGAGGGAGCAGTTTCTACTTTAGCAAAGCGTACCACTATCCCGGTTGAGGACAGTTGTGCTTTTTCAGATCCAATGGATAAAAAATTAGAGGGTTATCTTAAGAAAATGTTTATTCAACAAGGTTTTATTTTACAGCCCCTTGCATGCATTGCGCCTGTCACTGCTGCGGCGGCATTCTGGTTTGAGGCCCTGGAAGAGGCCATCCATACAGCTCCATTGACTGAAATTGTTGACAAGCTTAGAACTCTTAAGCTAGCTAACTCATTTGTTTCTGATGCCATTGTTCATTTGACTAAACTAACGGCTAAGAATTCCGGATTCGCCATCCAGGCGCGTAGGGCGCTATGGCTCAAATCCTGGTCAGCTGATGTGACTTCAAAGTCTAAATTACTCAACATTCCTTTCAAGGGGCAGACCTTATTCGGGCCTGGTTTGAGAGAAATTATTGCTGACATTGGACAGGGCCAAATCAAAGGCCAAACAGTATAATTTTCGTGCCTTTCGAAATTTCAAGGCAGGTGCAGCATCAACTTCCTCTGCTTCAAAACAAGAGGGAACTTTTGCTCAATCCAAGCAGGCCTGGAAACCTAACCAGTCCTGGAACAAGGGCAAGCAGGCCAGAAAGCCTGCTGCTGCCTCTAAGACAGCATGAAGGAGCGGCCCCCTATCCGACAACGGATCTAGTAGGGGGCAGACTCTCTCTCTTCACCCAGGCGTGGGCAAGAGATGTTCAGGATCCCTGGGCGTTGGAGATCATATCTCAGGGATATCTTCTGGACTTCAAAGCTTCTCCTCCACAAGGGAGATTTTACCTTTCAAGATTATCTGCAAACCAGATAAAGGAAGAGGCATTCCTAAGCTGCGTACAAGATCTCCTTGTAATGGGAGTGATCCATCCAGTTCCGCGGACGGAACAAGGACAGGGGTTTTATTCAAATCTGTTTGTGGTTCCCAAAAAAGAGGGAACCTTCAGACCAATTTTGGATTTAAAGATCCTAAACAAATTCCTCAGAATTCCGTCATTCAAGATGGAAACTATTCGAACCATTTTACCCATGATCCAAGAGGGTCAGTACATGACCACAGTGGACTTAAAGGATGCCTACCTTCACATTCCGATTCACAAGAATCATCATCAGTTCCTGAGGTTTGCCTTTCTAGACAGGCATTACCAATTTGTAGCTCTTCCATTCGGGTTGGCTACAGCCCCAAGAATTTTTACAAAGGTTCTGGGCTCACTTCTGGCGGTCCTAAGACCGCAAGGCATAGCGGTGGCTCCTTACCTGGACGATATCCTGATACAGGCGTCAAGCTTTCAAATTGCCAAATCTCATACAGAGATAGTTCTGGCATTCCTGAGGTCGCATGGGTAGAAAGTGAACGAAGAAAAGAGTTCTCTATCTCCTCTCACGAGGGTTTCCTTCCTAGGGACTCTAATAGATTCTGTAGAAATGAAAATTTACCTGACGGAGTCCAGGTTATCAAAACTTCTAAATGCTTGCCGTGTTCTTCACTCCATTCCGCGCCCCACGGTGGCTCAGTGCATGGAAGTAATCGGCTTAATGATAGCGGCGATGGACATAGTGCCATTTGCGCGCCTGCATCTCAGACCGCTGCAATTATGCATGCTCAGTCAGTGGAATGGGGATTACATAGATTTGTCCCCTCTACTAAATCTGGATCAGGAAACCAGAGATTCTCTTCTCTGTTGGTTATCTCGGGCCCATCTGTCCAAGGGTATGACCTTTCGCAGACCAGATTGGACAATTGTAACAACAGATGCCAGCCTTCTAGGTTGGGGTGCAGTCTGGAACTCCCTGAAGGCTCAGGGTTCATGGACTCAGGAGGAGAAACTCCTCCCAATAAATATTCTGGAGTTAAGAGCAATATTCAATGCTCTTCTGGCTTGGCCTCAGCTAGCAACACTGAGGTTCATCAGATTTCAGTCGGACAACATCACGACTGTGGCTTACATCAACCATCAAAGGGGAACCAGGAGTTCCCTAGCGATGTCAGAAGTCTCCAAGATAATTTGCTGGGCAGAGACTCACTCTTGCCACCTGTCAGCGATCCATATCCTAGGTGTAGAGAACTGGGAGGCGGATTTTCTAAGTCGTCAGACTTTTCATCCGGGGGAATGGGAACTCCATCCGGAGGTGTTTGCTCAATTGGTTCTCCGTTGGGGCAAACCAGAATTGGATCTCATAGTGTCTCGCCAGAACGCCAAGCTTCCTTGTTACGGGTCCAGGTCCTGGAACCCAGAAGCGGCACTGATAGATGCTCTAGCAGCGCCTTGGTTCTTCAACCTGGCTTATGTGTTTCCACCGTTTCCTCTGCTCCCTCGTCTGATTGCCAAAATCAAACAGGAAAGAGCATCGGTGATATTGATAGCGCCTGCGTGGCCACGCAGGACCTGGTATGCAGACCTAGTGGACATGTCATCCTTTCCACCATGGACTCTGCCTCTGAGACAAGACCTTCTAATACAAGGTCCTTTCAATCATCCGAATCTACTTTCTCTGAGACTGACTGCATGGAGATTGAATTCTTGATCCTATCAAAGCGTGGCTTCTCCGAGTCAGTAATTGATACCTTAATACAGGCACGAAAGCCTGTCACCATGAAAATTTACCACAAGATATGGCGTAAATATCTTCATTGGTGTGAATCCAAGAATTACTCATGGAGTAGGGTTAGGATTCCTAGGATATTGTCCTTCCTCCAAGAGGGTTTGGACAAAGGATTATCAGCTAGTTCTTTAAAGGGAAAGATTTCTGCTCTGTCTATTCTTTTACACAAGCGTCTGGCAGAAGTTCCAGACGTTCAGGCATTTTGTCAGGCTTTAGTTAGAATTAAGCCTGTGTTTAAACCTGTTGCTCCTCTATGGAGCTTAAACTTGGTTCTTAAAGTTCTTCAAGGGGTTCCGTTTGAACCCCTTCATTCTATTGATATCAAACTTCTTTCATGGAAAGTTCTTTTTCTGATGGCTATTTCCTCGGCTCGAAGAGTCTCGGAGTTATCTGCCTTACATTGTGATTCTCCTTATCTGATCTTTCATTCAGATAAAGTTGTTCTGCATACAAAACCTGGGTTTTTACCTAAGGTGGTTTCTAACAAGAATATCAGTCAAGAGATTGTTGTTCCATCATTATGTCCTAATCCTTCTTCAAAGAAGGAACGTCTTTTGCATAATCTAGACGTAGTCCGTGCCTTGAAGTTTTACTTACAGGCTACTAAAGATTTTCGCCAAACATCTAACCTGTTTGTTGTTTACTCTGGACAGAGGAGAGGTCAGAAGGCCTCAGCAACCTCTCTTTCTTTTTGGCTTCGGAGCATAATCCGTTTAGCCTATGAGACTGCTGGACAGCAGCCTCCTGAAAGGATTACAGCTCATTCTACTAGAGCTGTGGCTTCCACCTGGGCCTTTAAAAATGAGCCCTCTGTTGAACAAATTTGCTAGGCTGCAACTTGGTCTTCCCTTCATACTTTTTCCAAATTTTACAAATTTGATACTTTTGCTTCTTCGGAGGCTGTTTTTGGGAGAAAGGTTCTACGGGCAGTGGTTCCTTCCGTTTAAGTTCCTGCCTTGTCCCTCCCATCATCCGTGTACTTTAGCTTTGGTATTGGTATCCCACAAGTAATGGATGATCCGTGGGCTGGATACACTTAACAAGAGAAAACATAATTTATGCTTACCTGATAAATTTATTTCTCTTGTAGTGTATCCAGTCCACGGCCCAACCTGTCCTTTTCAGGCAGGTCTAAATTTTAATTAAACTACAGTCACCACTGCACCCTATGGTTTCTCCTTTCTCGGCTTGTTTCGGTCGAATGACTGGATATGGCAGTGAGGGGAGGAGCTATATAGCAGCTCTGCTGTGGGTGATCCTCTTGCAACTTCCTGTTGGGAAGGAGAATATCCCACAAGTAATGGATGATCCGTGGACTGGATACACTACAAGAGAAATAAATTTATCAGGTAAGCATAAATTATGTTTTATATGAGGATAACTAACCCCTTCTTCCATTTGCCTATAAAGTTTATAAATAAAATCACTCACGCACTATTGTTTACAACCTTATTTCTCCAACATTGGTGTGTCCGGTCCACGGCGTCATCCTTACTTGTGGGATATTCTCTTCCCCAACAGGAAATGGCAAAGAGTCCCAGCAAAGCTGGTCACATGATCCCTCCTAGGCTCCGCCCACCCCAGTCATTCTCTTTGCCGTTGCACAGGCAACATCTCCACGGAGATGGTTAAGAGTTTTTTGGTGTTTAAATGTAGTTTTATTCTTCTATCAAGTGTTTGTTATTTTAAAATAGTGCTGGTATGTACTATTTACTCTGAAACAGAAAAGGATGAAGATTTCTGTTTGTAAGAGGAAGATGATTTTAGCAGACAGTAACTAAAATCGATTGCTGTTTCCACACAGGACTGTTGAGATGAAGTAACTTCAGTTGGGGGAAACAGTTAGCAGTCTTTTCTGCTTAAGGTATGACTAGCCATATTTCTAACAAGACCATGTAATGCTGGAAGGCTGTCATTTCCCCTCATGGGGACCGGTAAGCCATTTTCTTAGTTAAACATAAAAGAATAAAGGGCTTCAAAAAGGGCTTAAAAACTGGTAGACATTTTTCTGGGCTAAAACAATTGCTTTACTAGGCATATTATGCAGATTCTAACTAATTATTGGTATTATAATCTTGGGGAACGTTTAGAAAAACGGCAGGCACTGTGTTGGACACCTTTTTCAGATGGGGGCCTTTCTAGTTATAGACAGAGCCTCATTCTGGGACTGTATAGGGGTTAAATGTAAAAACGGCTCCGGTTCCGTTAATTTAAGGGTCAAAGCTCTGAAATTTGGTGTGCAATACTTTTAATGCTTTAAGACACTGTGGTGAAATTTTGGTGAATTTTGAACAATTCCTTCATACTTTTTCACATATTCAGTAATAAAGTGTTTTCAGTTTGAAATTTAAAGTGACAGTAACGGTTTTATTTTAAAACGTTTTTTGTGCTTTGTTGACAAGTTTAAGCCTGTTTAACATGTCTGTACCATCAGATAAGCTATGTGCTATATGTATGAAAGCCAATGTGTCTCCCCATTTAAATTTATGTGATAATTGTGCCATAGTGTCCAAACAAAGTAAGGACAGTAATGCAACAGATAATGATATTGCCCAAGATGATTCCTCAAATGAGGGGAGTAAACATGATACTACATCATCCCCTACTGTGTCTACACCAGTTATGCCCACACAGGAGGCCCCTAGTACATCTAGTGCGCCAATACTTATTACCATGCAACAATTAACGGCTGTAATGGATAACTCCATAGCAAATCTTTTATCCAAAATGCCTACTTATCAGAGAAAGCGCGATTGCTCTGTTTTAAACACTGAAGAGCAAGAGGACGCTGATGATAACTGTTCTGACATACCCTCACACCAATCTCAAGGGGCCATGAGGGAGGTTTTGTCTGATGGAGAAATTTCAGATTCAGGAAAAATTTCTCATCAAGCTGAACCTGATTGTGACATTTAAATTTAAATTAGAACATCTCCGCGCACTGCTTAAGGAGGTGTTATCTACTCTGGATGATTGTGACAATTTGGTCATTCCAGAGAAATTATGTAAGATGGACAAGTTCCTAGAGGTTCCGGTGCCCCCCGACGCTTTTCCTATACCCAAGCGGGTGGCGGACATAGTAAATAGGAAAGGCCCGGCATACCTTTTGTTCCCCCCCCTATATTTAAGAAATTATTTCCTATAGTCGACCCCAGAAAGGACTTATGGCAGACAGTCCCCAAGGTCGAGGGGGCGGTTTCTACTCTAAACAAACGCACTACTATTCCTATCGAAGATAGTTGTGCTTTCAAAGATCCTATGGATAAGAAATTAGAGGGTTTGCTTAAAAAGATTTTTGTACAGCAAGGTTACCTTCTACAACCAATTTCATGCATTGTTCCTGTCACTACGGCAGCGTGTTTCTGGTTCGAGGAACTAGAAAAATCGCTCAGTAAAGAATCTTCGTATGAGGAGGTTATGGACAGAGTTCAAGCACTTAAATTGGCTAACTCTTTTGTTTTAGATGCCGCTTTGCAATTAGCTAGATTAGCGGCGAAAAATTCAGGGTTTGCTGTCGTGGCGCGCAGAGTGCTTTGGCTAAAGTCTTGGTCAGCGGATGTGTCTTCCAAGACAAAATTGCTTAACATTCCTTTCAAAGGTAAAACATTATTTGGACCTGATTTGAAAGAGATTATTTCAGACATCACTGGGGGAAAGGGCCACGCCCTCCCACAGGATAGGTCTTTTAAGGCTAATAATAAGCCTAATTTTCGTCCCTTTCGCAGAAACGGACCAGTCTCTAATTCTGTATCCTCTAAGCAAGAGGGTAATACTTCACAACCCAAACCAGCCTGGAAACCAATGCAAGGCTGGAACAAGGGTAAGCAGGCCAAGAAGCCTACCACTGCTACCAAAACAGCATGAAGGGATAGCCCCCGATCCGGGACCGGATCTAGTGGGGGCAGACTTTCTCTCTTTGCTCAGGCTTGGGCAAGAGATGTTCAGGATCCTTGGGCGCTAGAAATAGTTTCTCAAGGTTATCTCCTGGAATTCAAGGAACTACCCCCAAGGGGAAGGTTCCACAGGTCTCAATTATCTTCAAACCAAATAAAGAGACAGGCATTCTTACATTGTGTAGAAGACCTGTTAAAGATGGGAGTGATACATCCAGTTCCAATAAGAGAACAAGGAATGGGATTTTATTCCAATCTGTTCATAGTTCCCAAAAAAGAGGGAACATTCAGACCAATTTTGGATCTAAAGATCTTAAACAAATTTCTCAGGGTACCATCGTTCAAAATGGAAACTATTCGAACGATCCTACCTACTATCCAGGAAAATCAATTTATGACTACCGTGGATTTAAAGGATGCGTACCTACATATTCCTATCCACAAGGAACATCATCAGTTCCTAAGGTTCGCTTTTCTGGACAAGCATTACCAGTTTGTGGCACTTCCATTTGGATTAGCCACTGCTCCAAGGATTTTCACAAAGGTACTAGGGTCCCTTCTAGCGGTTCTAAGACCAAGGGGCATTGCAGTAGTACCTTACTTGGACGACATCCTGATTCAAGCGTCGTCCCTGTCAAAAGCAAAGGCTCATACGGACATCGTCCTAGCCTTTCTCAGATCTCACGGATGGAAGGTGAACAAAGAAAAAAGTTCTCTGTCCCCGTCAACAAGAGTTCCCTTCTTGGGAACAATAATAGATTCCTTAGAAATGAGGATTTTTCTGACAGAGGTCAGAAAATCAAAACTTCTAAGCTCTTGTCAAGTACTTCATTCTGTTCCTCGTCCTTCCATAGCGCAGTGCATGGAAGTAATAGGATTGATGGTTGCAACAATGGACATAGTTCCTTTTGCACGAATTCATCTAAGACCATTACAACTGTGCATGCTCAGACAGTGGAATGGGGATTATACAGACTTGTCTCCGACGATTCAAGTAGATCAAAAGACCAGAGATTCACTCCGTTGGTGGCTGACCCTGGACAATCTGTCACAGGGAATGAGCTTCCGCAGACCAGAGTGGGTCATTGTCACGACCGACGCCAGCCTAGTGGGCTGGGGCGCGGTCTGGGAATCCCTGAAAGCTCAGGGTCTATGGTCTCGGGAAGAGTCTCTTCTCCCGATAAACATTCTGGAACTGAGAGCGATATTCAATGCTCTCAGAGCTTGGCCTCAACTAGCAAAGGCCAAATTCATAAGGTTTCAGTCAGAAAACATGACGACCGTTGCATATATCAATCATCAGGGGGGAACAAGGACTTCCCTGGCGATGAAAGAAGTGACCAAGATAATTCAATGGGCGGAGGATCACTCCTGCCACTTGTCTGCGATCCACATCCCAGGAGTGGAAAATTGGGAAGCAGATTTTCTGAGTCGCCAGACATTCCATCCGGGGGAGTGGGAACTCCATCCCGAAATCTTTGCCCAAATAACTCAATTATGGGGCATTCCAGACATGGATCAGATGGCGTCTCGTCAGAACTTCAAGGTTCCTTGCTACGGGTCCAGAGCCAGGGATCCCAAGGCGACCCTAGTAGATGCACTAGTAGCACCTTGGACCTTCAACCTAGCTTATGTATTCCCACCGTTTCCTCTCATCCCCAGGCTGGTAGCCAGGATCAATCAGGAGAGGGCCTCGGTGATCTTGATAGCTCCTGCGTGGCCACGCAGGACTTGGTATGCAGACCTGGTGAATATGTCATCGGCTCCACCATGGAAGCTACCTTTGAGACAGGACCTTCTTGTTCAGGGTCCATTCGAACATCCGAATCTGGTTTCCCTCCAACTGACGGCTTGGAGATTGAACGCTTGATTTTATCAAAGCGTGGGTTTTCAGATTCTGTAATAGATACTCTGATTCAGGCTAGAAAGCCTGTAACTAGAAAAATTTACCATAAAATATGGAAAAAATATATCTGTTGGTGTGAATCTAAAGGATTCCCATGGAACAAGATAAAAATTCCTAAGATTCTATCCTTTCTACAAGAAGGTTTGGAGATAGGATTATCTGCAAGTTCTCTGAAGGGACAGATCTCTGCTTTATCTGTTTTACTTCACAAAAGACTGGCAGCTGTGCCATATGTTCAAGCATTTGTTCAGGCTCTGGTTAGGATCAAGCCTGTTTACAGACCTTTGACTCCTCCCTGGAGTCTAAATCTAGTTCTTTCAGTTCTTCAAGGGGTTCTGTTTGAACCCTTACATTCCGTAGATATTAAGTTATTATCTTGGAAAGTTTTGTTTTTGGTTGCAATTTCTTCTGCTAGAAGAGTTTCAGAGTTATCTGCTCGGCAGTGTTCTCCGCCCTATCTGGTGTTCCATGCAGATAAGGTGGTTTTGCGTACTAAGCCTGGTTTTCTTCCGAAAGTTGTTTCCAACAAAAATATTAACCAGGAGATAGTTGTACCTTCTTTGTGTCCGAATCCAGTTTCAAAGAAGGAACGTTTGTTACACAATTTGGACGTAGTCCATGCTCTAAAATTCTATTTAGAGGCTACTAAAGATTTCAGACAAACATCTTCCTTGTTTGTTGTTTATTCTGGTAAAAGGAGAGGTCAAAAAGCGACTTCTACCTCTCTTTCCTTTTGGCTTAAAAGCATTATCCGATTGGCTTATGAGACTGCCGGACGGCAGCCTCCTGAAAGAATCACAGCTCACTCCACTAGGGCTGTGGCTTCCACATGGGCCTTCAAGAACGAGGCTTCTGTTGACCAGATATGTAAGACAGCGACTTGGTCTTCACTGCACACTTTTGCCAAATTTTACAAATTTGATACTTTTGCTTCTTCGGAGGCTATTTTTGGGAGAAAGGTTTTGCAAGCCGTGGTGCCTTCCATTTAGGTGACCTGATTTGCTCCCTCCCTTTATCCGTGTCCTAAAGCTTTGGTATTGGTTCCCACAAGTAAGGATGACGCCGTGGACCGGACACACCAATGTTGGAGAAAACAGAATTTATGCTTACCTGATAAATTACTTTCTCCAACGGTGTGTCCGGTCCACGGCCCGCCCTGGTTTTTTAATCAGGTCTGATGAATTATTTTCTCTAACTACAGTCACCACGGTATCATATGGTTTCTCCTATATATATTTCCTCCTGTCCGTCGGTCGAATGACTGGGGTGGGCGGAGCCTAGGAGGGATCATGTGACCAGCTTTGCTGGGACTCTTTGCCATTTCCTGTTGGGGAAGAGAATATCCCACAAGTAAGGATGACGCCGTGGACCGGACACACCGTTGGAGAAAGTAATTTATCAGGTAAGCATAAATTCTGTTTTATGAAATTTTAATAAAAATATAGATTTTTTTTCACACATTTTGTTGAACAGTTCTCACACATCATGTAATATTTATAAAATAACATTATAGTGGGGTTTTCACTTAAAAATGGCCTACAATGGGGTTAAAATGTGATGAGTATGTAAAAACTCCAAAACAGTTCAGCACTGAGGAGAAATGGCCCAGCAGTTAAGGGGTTAAAGGCAGCTCTGGACTAGCAATGCACTATAGGCCTGAGTTGAACACCAATCAAAGGCTGTATTAAGCTCAGGAAATGCAGTTTATTGCTGCTTCAGAGCTGACGTTACCTGCGTGTTTTACGCATAGTTCAATATTCATTAGCTCTAGAACTTTAGAAAATTGTATTGATCTGTTATGTCTCCTTACATTACAGAATAAAATGATGTATAAAGGACCACTCAATGCAGTAGAATTACACAATTAACAAATGCATAATAAAAAGACAATGATTTAACACCTACTCTAAATTTCAAATAAGCAGTAGATTTTTTTCTGACATATTTATTTTTTAACAGGAACGGAATAAGTAAAAAATCCAAATTTATTTAGGCAAATTTAAAAGCAAACAGGGCACCGAAAACAAACAAACACAGAAGCAGGTACAGTGAGAGAGCCTAAGCCCACCGCATCAGACGCGTTTTGTGCCGCTAGGGCACTTGATCCTGTGAGCTTTTGCACATGCTCAGTAGGATCTTGTTCCCCAGAAAGTGTGACTATAAAAAGACTGTTCAACATTTGATATTGGAAGTAAATTGGAAAGTGCCTTAAAACTGCTGCTCTATCTGAAACATTAAAAGTTTATTTTCCCTTGAGTGTCCCTATGCAGCAAATAGAACAAGACCTGGCGATGTGCTACAAGTCAGCTTGGGTAGAGCGGGGGATATATTTACAGATGCAAGTTTTTCATCTCTGTTTCAGTGAATATCATACAAAGCAAGCCAGTGCTCTGGTTTCCTACGGAGCTGGGTAACCACACTTTTGAAGTGCATCATTATAAGAAAAAAATTGTGAGAGTCTAATCAGCAAGGTGCTAAGATATACAGAGAGAGGATTAGGTTCTTTGAAAGTCTGCTCAGTAATATATGTATTTCCAGCTGGTCTCGCTGACAGTACTTTCTTTTTGAAGATAGATTTTATCAGGAAATGTATCTACCTAATAGAACAATAAAATTAATTCTCTGAGATGAAGCTTTGTGTGGGATTTGTGGAGGAGCTAATAGGATTCGAGGCCAGTGCGGGGTGGTTATCTCTTCGAGTTTAATCCTGAACGGATAAACTGTTTGTCGGATTTATCTTTAACAAAAAATGTATGGAAATACTGTGTATTTTTTTTTTTCAAATGAATAAGTCCAACTTCTAGGATTAATGAGCAGTCTGATTGGTTGAGAGAGATAACAAACAACGTTTTTTGTAGTCCGTGTTTTGGAGAGTGCGGGCACCAGACACAAAACATAAATATTTCTGATACATATACAGCTAGTAGTTACATATAGGTTGGTGGCTAAAACTGCAGGTTGCATCACCACACAGGGATGATATCTTGTAGCCAAAAAGTTTTTTTTGTTGTACCGATAGAAAACCCTTTATACAAACTGCTTTGGAAAAGATTTGTATTTTGGAATAGTTTGTATTTTGGAATATTTGCATCTGTAAAATGGGACAGTTTGGAGAGCGTATGGAACAAAGTGTAAACAACATATATTATGTCCTTTAGGCAATATTTACGTCATTACACAGCTTATACCTGTAACCTAAAGGTAGTTTTATATAATTTTTAATATTTTTGAATACATAGTACCATCATCACAGTACAGTAATCAGAAAGGTGATGGTGGTTGTTTTAAATACATATAGCTTAAGTAATATCTGCATTTTAGAGCACAAAAAACAAAAAAACAAAAACACAGGTAGAAAAGATTGTGACTTACAGGCAGGTAATAATAGTTATTTTTGAATGTTGAATGTTTGGCTTTTGGAATTTGTACCTTTATTGTGAATTATCAGTGGCCTGGATTCCAGTCTTTTTGTTAAACAACAAAATTATACCAAAACACTTGTTACATTTTGATATTTCTGGTTTTCTGTTATGTTTTGCTATAATATTGGTAAAGAGATAAAAAACAATCATACTGTATGTTTTATGTACATTCTGGGGCTCTTAGATATGTCAAAAATTAGTTTTCAGCTATGTTAGTGAAACAAAGTTAGAGATTGGCCTAGTGGTGTCTGCTTGTCCCTGTATGGCTATGCGGTATAGGGGCTTATGTTGAGGGATGGACATTATTTTTTACTGGGCAGCAGTGGATGTGTATTGCTTGGTACAAGAGAGCAGAGGATGGGCATTGCTTGGTACTGGGCAGCAGAGGATGGGTATTGCTTGGTACTGGGCAGCAGATGATGGGTATTGCTTGGTACTGGACAACAGAGGATGGGCATTGCTGGGTACTGGGCAGCAGAGGATGGGCATTGCTTGGTACTGGGCAGCAGAGATTGGACATTGCTTGATACTGGGCAGCAGAGGATGGGTATTGCTTGGTACTGGGCAGCAGATGATGGGTATTGCTTACTACTGGACAACAGAGGATGGGCATTGCTTGGTACTGGGCAGCAAAGGATGGGTATTGCTTGGTACTGGACAGCAGAGGATATCCATTGCTTGGTACTAGGCAGCAGAGGGTGGGCATTGCTTGGTACTGGGCAGCAGAGGATGGGCATTGCTTGGTACTGGGCAGCAGAGGATAGGTATTGCTTGGTACTGGGCAGCAGAGGATGGGTATTGCTTCCTACTGGGCAGCAGAGGATGGGTATTGCTTGCTACTGGGCAGCAGAGGATGGGTATGGCTTGGTACTGGGCAGCAGAGGATTGGCATTGCTTGGTACTGGGCAGCAGAGGATGAGCATTGCTTGGTACTGGGCAGCAGATGATGGGTATTGCTTGGTACTGGGCAGCAGAGGATGGACATTGCTTGGTACTGGGCTGCAGAGGATGGACATTGCTTGGTACTGGGCAGCAGAGGATGTGTATTGATTGGTACTGGACAGCAGAGGATGGGTATTGCTTGGTACTGGGCAGCAGAGGATGGGTATAGCTTGGTACTGGACAGCAGAGGATGGGTATAGCTTGGTACTGGGCAGCAGATGATAGCCATTGCTTGGTACTGGGCAGCAGATGATGGACATTGCTTGGTACTGGGCAGCAGAGAATGGGTATTGCTTAGTACTGGGCAGCAGAGATTGGACATTGCTTGGTACTTGTCAGGGTTTTTTCCCTGTTTTGTTTGCCATGTGCTACTGGCAGCCATTTTACTCACCTCTCTTGCTGACTCTGGTGCATACTGTGTGATGCTGCTCATTTCCTGCACTTCCTTTTATGGCCAGACTGGTGTACATCATCCGTATGAGACAGGATGCAGTCTCAGAATTGTGATGTCATCACTTATTATTTAAAGGGCCTCTGTTCAGTATGCTTTGCCCTTGCGTTGTCTCAGACCTGTTTGTGAGAGCTCCTGTGTATTACCTGGCTGACGTCCCTCCTGGTTCCCGATTCCTGGCTTGTTCCTGACTCTGCTGTTCTCCTTGTTCCTGATTCCGGCTAGTCTGACTACTCGCTTTGGCTCCTGACTCAGCTCGTCTGACTACCAGCTCTGGTTTTAATTCCTGGCTTGTTATTTGACGTGTGGACTTTTTATTATTTTTTGCTATTAATAAAGGTGTGATTATTTTTGCACTTCTCGTCTCAGTCTGATTCCTGGCACCCTGACATTACGCAAGGGCCATGAATCCTGATGGTGAATAATCCACCTTTACCTGCCATAATTTCCTGGATGGATGAACAGGATCACCGCTTGGATCAATTTGCACTAGCCCTGCAAACCCTGCTGACTCGCACTGCACATTTGGACCAAAGTGTCCCGCAAGTTATGGCTGCTCCCGTTTCCGCTGTTGCACCTAGTCCTTCCAGGAGCATGTCCGGTTCTGCACCTCTACCTCAGTGTTATGGAGGTGATCCTAATCAGTGCAGAGGGTTTTTGAGCCAGGTGGGCATTTACTTTGAGATGTTACCTCAGGCGTTTCCCTCTGACAGAGCTAAGGTGGGATTTCTCATCTCGTCACTCTCTGACACAGCTCTTGCCTGGGCTAATCCCTTGTGGGAGACTAATAAACCTGTGATTTCAAATTACCCTGAATTTGTGGCCTCCTTTCGAAGGGTATTTGATGTTCCGGCTCGCTCCTCCTCTGCTGCTAAAAACTCATGTCCATTCAGCAAGGTACAAGATCTGTTGCTCAGTATGCTATTGAGTTCCGTACGCTTGCCGCAGAGGTAGGTTGGAACAATGAAGCCCTTGTTGCCGCTTTCTTTCATCGGCTCTCTGATGCGATTAAAGACGAAGTTGCTGCCAGAGATTTACCAGAACATCTCGAGGCATTGGTGTATTTTTTGATCCTAATTTACATCAGACTAAGTGAGAGGCCCTCTTTCAAGGAGCGCTTGCGGAAGCCTCCTGTTCCGTTGTCTCCTACGTGTTCGTTTCCACCTGTTAGGTGTTATTTTCAGTGGGGGGGGGGGGGGGGAGAGTGTCAGTCAGAGCTTGGCCTGGAACACACTGTACCATATGGAAATGAATGGATTATTTGTTAGGATATCCCAGAGAACAGAAATCATACCACACAGCTTTAGTCTAACATCTATTCTGTTTATTGAAAGATGAACAACACTTCTTATAGGCAGTCATTACAGCATATAGGGTTAACATGATGACACGTTCATGACCGCGTCATTTTACACAGTGTTTGTCAGGAAAGAAATAAGCTCATTATTATAATTAGGTAAAATAGAGTTTTGAGAAGCAGTGTTTCTTATAACCATAATAAAGGTACATCTGGGCCCACAGCAATGCCGTTTGGGCATCTTATAGAGATAACAGCTTCTGGGCGCATCGCCAGGAACATTTACAAGGCCAACCTAGCTATACAAAGATTCATAACATCTACATCTTTCCTACTACATAATAACTGCTATAATAAAATGTTTCTTAGACAAGATGGATGCCTAAGACAAAATGGCAACTAAAACAAGATGGCGTCGGTAAGGCTAACATTTCCTAACATACCACTCTTTTATTCTAACAGAATAACATAAAAATAGAAAAGCACAGAAAATTAGTAAATCCTTTAACAATAATATAAATACTAATACTAATACTTCGGTATAACATGAATCTATGTGAGAATACTGTAGAGAAATGTATTCACATTTACTGCTATAATTTTATAGGCCAATAGGGCACAATTTGTCACTGCACATAGGTATGGCCCCTCCAATACTCAATGTCTACCTCCCAGCATCCTCAAACTACTGGTCTATCTGCACAAAGACCCAACCAGCCCCCTGTCTACCCCCAAACAACGCTGCATCTTTATTTCTCCACCTGCATTGCTAGCACCCCCCCAATATTTCCAACAGTTTCTTGCTCTGTACATTCTCCACAGTGAAGCATGACATGGGAACAGCACAAGTGTCTCTGGGTGGCCTCTGATCACTTTAAGAACAGTCTTTGTCCTCTTAGAGCTCCACCTTCCTCAGACACTCTGCTTCAATACCATAGTCCATTTGCAGTAGGGGTGCTTATCCATTGTTCTTCTGCAGGTAGATGCTGGAATTCCGATGGGTTGTTCATAGGGTAGACAAGGAAAGCCAGTGGATCCCCATAGCAAGCAGACACTCGAGTCAGAAGGAGTCTAAGAAGGAAACAAAACAGCACAAGATGAGCACACACCCCGATACAATCACAATTATGTCCAAATAAAACTTCTTTCACCTTTTTGTAAGCATCACAATTCCTTTAATAGCTTAACTTATCCTATGTCATTTAAAACCAGGAAAACATTGTGGATATATAATACAAACTAAATACATTGATTATACTTTTACAGAGAATAACTCACAGCTTCTCTATACAATTTAAATGATACTTCATGAATACTAAGCAAGTGAAAACTGCTAGACTTCATCAAGAGGCTGAATGGCTACGCTAAGTAACTTATGCTAAGGCCTGCCCTGCAACAAAAATGAAAAGTAAAACAGTCAATAAAAATATTTTCTTTAAAATTAATTTCTTCACACTTTCTCTTGGAACTACTAAAAATAAAATAACCTAGTGTTGCTTTATTCTGCAAAGCTACTATCTGTAATGTTTATAATTCTCCAACTATGATCTTAATAGTCAGCAGTCTCATCTGATATAAACACTACTAGTTTACTAATTATTTTATGCAACCTATATTCTCTCACACTCCTGTATGAGCAAAGAATAAAATCATAAAATTATTTGAAGCTACAAAATCTTTTAAAGGTAAACACATCTTTATGGTAAGATAATTCCTTTCACTGACAAACATCTGGAATTACAAAACTCAAATTGCAGATACCATACCAGTTAATAAAAGGGAAAAATACATTTGCTTTCGTAACACAGCTCCAATAAGAGCCATGGTGGGTAGAAAATATACCATCAATATAAATATAATTATGCTACTCCCTAAACAAGTATTTATCTGTATAATTAATATAAATTTCTAGCTGAGACGTGTCCTCACTGTGTTCCACAAGGGTGAAGGGTCTAAAATATTCTGATATATTGCAGCATTTTCTTTAAACTATAAAGTGGCAAACATATTTTCTATACTCAGCGGGCCATTCAATAGGTTACAATATTGCAAGGTTTAGAGTTACACTTATCTAGAGGGTTACTTTGTTAAGTACATAAACTACAATGTTGTACTAATACAAATAAGGCATACTTTTCTGCAGACAAAGCTATATGACTTCTTATAACTAATATGATCAACAAAAAGAACAGAGAACAGAGAATACAAAACAAGCAATATAAGTGAACAAGTTAAAACAATACTCCCCTAATTTAACTGTGGATGACTCTGTAACAGCGTAACAGGTCCTCAATTCCAACAAGCAAGGCACAATCCAGAGAAGGATAGTCTTTATGTTCTGAAGACACACATCATAGGAAACAGTCATAGATTACCCAGAGTCCAGGTCTGGGGCTGGTACCAGCATGCAAAGCAAAGAATGGATCCAAAGATAGTTCAGCAACATTTACTGCAGTATGGTGGTTAAAAGAAATTTGACACAAGGTCTTTTATCTTCATTTTTCTTTCTTCACCTAGGCACCAGGCATTTCTTTGTTTAAAAGGTTTACTTGCATTCAATCTTCAATCTTTTGGAGAGTGCACTATGGAATTTTATCTGTACAGATTTTACCTAAATATGAAAAACTCAAAAATAATTCAGTTAGTGTTTTTACTCTCTGGATACAGCTTCATGATCTCATCCTGCAAATACAAATATTGTGTTAATAACAAAAAAAAAACATATTAGGTTCATTTTCTTATTTAAAACAATCACCCAAATCACATAAAGATACTCAGCAATACTCATCAATACATACCCTTTTGTCTACGTGAAACACCCTATGTGTCACGCAAACACAATATAACAGCAAACAAAAAGACAATTCATGCACTCCATAGTATACTATTCTTAACATCAGCAAAATCAAATACACGCATTCACTAAAATTTAAAACATAACATTCTCTTAGAAAACACTTAAAACCAACTGTCCATTCCACAAAACAAAACATTAACAGCCGGCATAAACTTTTAACAACCACAATTAACCTGAAATTCAACACATATACTTACACATGACTGAAACACAGCACTCGCAAAACACTACAAATAATTAAAATCCTATAACAACTTTATATGCCCTAGATTGGCAAATTCTACCATGCACAATACTATGAGATCATACTAATAATGCAATCACATCAGAAGATCAATAAACTCCAGTTGTATATTTACAAATAAAATCCCTAACCATAACTTTACAAAGGAATACACAAACACCTAAGTACTATATTCTGGGAAAGGTCAGATAATAATGGTACAGCCACTGTTCTATATATCCCCTGCTTGCATGCACAGTGCAAACCCACTGTTAAATAAATCATGTTTGGCACAAATAATTTGTGAAATGCTCTAGAAACCAGTCTATACTTTTACATAACCAAGATTTTAAGAAATACACAATTATTTGATTCAACTTTTGTTATATAATTTGATATTCACCATTGTGCAGTTCTCTAACTAAATATAACAATTGTATACAACAAAATGAGCTTTCTACAAAAGAATAATAAAAATGTACACTAATAGATTAAAAAGACAGTTTGTCCAAAAATGTCCCCTTTAAAGGGACAGTCTAGGCCAAAATAAACTTTCATGATTCAGATAGAGCATGTTATTTTAAACAATTTTCCAATTTACTTTTATCACCAATTTTGCTTTGTTCTCTTGGTATTCTTAGTTGAAAGCTTAACCTAGGAGGTTTATATGCTAATTTCTTAGACCTTGAAGCCCACCTCTTTCAGATTGCATTTTAACAGTTTTTCACCACTAGAGGGTGTTAGTTCACATATTTCATATAGATAAGTAATCTGGGAGCTGGCACTGATTGGCTAGACTGCAAGTCTGTCAAAAGAACTGAAAAAAGGGGCAGTTTGCAGATGCTTAGATACAAGATAATCATAGAGGTTAAAAGTATATTATTATAACTGTGTTGGTTATGCAAAACTGGGAAATGGGTAATAAAGGGACTATCTATCTTTTACAACAATAAAAATTCTGGTGTAGACTGTCCCTTTAACTAGTTCTCAATGATCCACTGTCCTCACTTATAATAAAAAATGTATACTGACGTCCATTGAATAGCCTAAGCAAACACAGCCATTATAAAAAATAAAAAAACACTCACAGTGGGGTGCAGGCTAGTTAAAGGGACATTTCACCCAAATTAAAAATATCTTTAACTGAAACTGCTGACATAGTTAAATATACTAGTGCTTGGCTTAAGATAAACCTCATTTTCTTTCTCTGTAAATATTTCTTTAAATCTCAGATTTTATATCAGTCTGCCTGTACCCCTTTAAATATATTCTCTTCTTTTTCATTTTTTTTCCCGCTAGTCTCACAGATCGCAACACAAAGATTGCAGGCAGCTGTCATCAGTTCAGTTTGCCTTACAGAGAGAATTGAGTTACACTGCGTAAATGTCTGCTATCTAAACGGCAGATTTTATATAATATAATATATACAAGGAAAGGTCTCAAAAAAAATATTTTGCAAAATACTACATTTATGTTTTATCTCCTTTACTTGTTAATACAGTGTTATTGCTGCTCATGAACTCCTTTCACATGAGTGAACTGGTCCTTTAAGTAATAAAATGACAAGTTTCCATTGCTCTGTCTAAGCCCTGAGCTCCGGTTTTACAGACAAATATAAGATAAGGAACACAATGAGATATGCTTATTATCCGAAATTCAACCCACTGCAATAAACTGTGTTTTGAAAGCACAAAACCAGCTACTTCATATATACAAATAAATTTGCAAATGCAATTTCTCCTACATGTTATACTATTTAGCTTGTATCACAAGTCATTGAAAATACATTAATATAAAAACTATGTTACAGTGTACTGTCCCTTTAAGGACTAACCATTTATAACATGTATATTACATATGTATACCCTAGCCAAGATTAGGAAACTTGTATTATTTACCATAAAAAATCTACTTCTTTACAGTATCATAACCTGCATATTTAAATGAGAGCCATCACAGCATAAATAATACCCATTTATATTAAAACTTCTGCTGAATTAATTTACTTGCAACAGAAACAGACCCAAATACTTTTAGATAAATTTTAATAACAAATGGCGTATAGTCGTTTCTATTCTCCTGTTTTAACTCATTGTATGAATCTTACATTACTCCCACAACATACTTGAATCAACCTGTTAATCTTTTTTCATTTACCAGAACGTGACCGAAAGTCACACAATCATCCGCACATTCACAAATGCCTTAATTAGCTCACTTGCAAAAACAATATATTTATATGCCGCAACAGGTGGACAGTCTTCATTTGCATACAACAAATATCACTTAAAACTAAAAAATGCTATTAATAACACACATAATTAAGAACATACATATTACTTTAAAATAAAGTTACAACAATAACACTTCAAAATACCTCATTACAACGTCTGATTTCTTAGCTAAGAAACTAGCCTGAATAATTACTATTCCGAAAGAAAAATGCACCAAGGTCATTTTTACAGCGATACACACACACGCTCATATCAACTTGCATACCATAAATTCACTCCCAACATTTATTCTAAAGCAATTTCAACATGCATCAAACTTTTAGTGACACAGAAAACACATTAACAGTCTCTTTCAGGAAAACATATATTTCATAACATACCAATGACATTTAAGAATACAATAAGTTTAACTTTCCACCAAATTTAAAATGTATCTGAAAATGTCAGAATTTGCAAGGAATTGCCATTTTCCCGACAGATTGAGACAAACAAATTTTAAACAGGATAATACATCCTCTTTTGGTTTAGAGTAAATCTTTTACACATCATACAAGACACAGTGAGAACCGACAGACCAATACTCATTACACAGCACTGCCCCCCCCTTTCTCTACTCATAACTTTTCTGAATGCAGGATAAAACTTCAGCATGCACAGCTCCCTGCCTTGAAATGAAACTGTTAACCCCTTTGTAGACAATAAAATGCAATAACATAAAAAAATGCAATAACATTCTCCTTTTCTCTATGCATTATTATCAATATTTTGCTATGAGCAGACCCCATTTTTTCGACACAATAAGAGCAGCAATTACTTTAATATTCTTAAGCACAGCACATCATAGCACAACACAGGCAGGAGAAGTCTGATTGGTTGTACCAGCGTCTTGTCAATGATAAAAAGGCTCACGGTGAGGGGCAGCCGAGGGACTTAGTGGGAGCTAAAACAGAGATTACATTTACTCATGAAAAGCAAGCAAGTACCTTATGTTTTAATCTAAACTTTACAAGAGAATGGACAAAATGTTGTTTACTGCCCCTTTAAGTTCAGACATTCCTGCCCTTTATTAGTTTGAGTAAGAGCAGAAAGTTTGACTTTTGTTAAACTTCTTTTGACATGAAGTATAAAATATGCAACTTAAAATGCCATAAAACCCGGTGAGATCTGTGCAAATCCTAAAAGGTCTAATTAAGTAAAAATAGTTTGCATAATTTTTTTTTTAAAAATGTCTAGCAAGTATTTTAAAATAATTTTCAAAAATAAGCAAAATTATTTACAAAGTCATGCTGTCTGGAGCAGTCAGCTCCGCCGGCCTTATCAGTGTTTAAACACAGACATTGTATTTCAACTGAGTTCACAGCTTTTAGGCATGCTCCAGCAGATAATCCCTACCATTTTTGCATTCTACCAAAACAACAATAGATATAGATACAGCCATAGAAGGAAATGTGTGCGCCGGGGGGTGGGGGTGGGTTAAAGCTTTACAATTCAGAAACTAAAAAGAAAGGGTTAATGGCGAGGCACTGCAGTATACATTTGCAGGTAAAGTAAATGTTATTATATTTCGTCTATTCTAACTTGTTTTATATCCCTTTGACTTGATCTATTTATTTCTAATTAAGGTAAACATTTTATTTATTTATTTATATATATTTTTTTTATTGAGGTTACATGCAATAACAACAAATATGCAATATACACTTACAGTAGTATGAAAAAAATAAAATAGCAAGCCACATAGTAGTACAAATTATACAAATATGCGTGGATCCTATGCTGAGCTTCATACATTGATACACCATTATAATACAGACCAGCATTTATATTAATAAACCTAGAAGCCCACTCCAACTATGTATATACATAAATGGAACCTCTTTTTCCTGTTTTGGAAAAATAGAAATAAAGTGGATCCTCTCCGGTCACAAGTGATCTCTTTTGGGCCATGTATAATGTTTATCTCTAGAGAGAGGGGAACTAAACTCATATAGGGCCATTTATGGACCCTTGTAGCTGTGTTTGTGCTTGTGTTGAGACAAACTAGATAGGGAGGGGGCTATCAATATCTTCTTTGATGAAACACATATATATAGAATTTAGGGATTAAAACATAGGATCTGCGTCCCGTGGCATAGCGGGTAACATATGTGGGGGGCCGGGGGGGGCTCGGGGTATGTAATACAAAAGACGGCTTGTGACTTATAAATAACTATCGGCTAGATTTAGAGTTTGGCGTTAGCCGTCAAAACCAGCGTTAGAGGCTCCTAATGCTGGTTTTGGGCTACCGCTGGTATTTAGAGTCAGTCAGGAAAGGGTCTAACGCTCACTTTGCAGCCGCGACTTTTCCATACCGCGGATCCCCTTACGTCAATTGTGTATCCTATCTTTTCAATGGGATCTTTCTAACGCTGGTATTTAGAGTCGTGGCTGAAGTGAGCGTTAGAAATCTAACGACAAAACTCCAGCCGCAGAAAAAAAGTCAGTAGTTAATAGACATGTGCACGGCTAAAAAATTCGGTTCGTTTTCGGTTCGGATCGATTCGGACTTTTCGAATTTCATTTCGGATCGAATCGGATTCGGCAAAATTTGAATAAATTCGTTTCGGATTTATTCGGATCCGAATAAATTCGTTTCGGATTTATTCGGATTCGGCTGAATTCGGTTCTATTCCGTTCCGAAATTCGGTATGTTTTTAGTACACTAACACCCATTTAGTACACTAAGTCACTAACACCCATAAACTACCTATGAACCACTAAACCGAGGCCCCCCCACATCGCAAACCCTATTATAACATTATTTAACCCCTAATCTGCCGATCGGATATCGCCGCAACCTACATTATAGCTATTAACCCCTAATCTGCTGTCCCTAACACCGCCGACCCCTACATTATAGTTATTAACCCCTAATCTGCCTCCCCCAACGTCGCCGCAATCTAACTACAAGTATTAACCCCTAATCTGCCGACCCGATATCGCCGCCGCCGCCTACATTATAGCTATTAACCCCTAATCTGCTGTCCCTAACACCGCCGACCCCTACATTATAGTTATTAACCCCTAATCTGCCTCCCCCAACGTCGCCGCAATCTAACTACAAGTATTAACCCCTAATCTGCTGACCCGATATCGCCGCCGCCTACATTATAGCTATTAACCCCTAATCTGCTGTCCCTAACACCGCCGACCCCTACATTATAGTTATTAACCCCTAATCTGCCCCCCCCCCCAACGTCGCCGCAATCTAACTACAAGTATTAACCCCTAATCTGCCGACCGCAAATCGCCGCCACTATAATAAATGTATTAACCCCTAAACCGCCGCACTCCCGCCTCGCAAACACTATAATACATTTTATTAACCCCTAATCTGCCCTCCCTAACATCGCCGCCACCTACCTACAATTATTAACCCCTAATCTCCCGCCCCCAACGTCGCCGCTACTATAATAAGGTTATTAACCCCTAAACCTAAGTCTAACCCTAACACTAACACCCCCTAACTTAAATATAATTTAAATAAAACGAAATAAGTTTACTATAGTTAAATAAATGAATCCTATTTAAAACTAAAGACTTACCTGTAAAATAAACCCTAAAATAGCTGCAATATAACTAATAGTTACATTGTAGCTATTTTAGCATTTATTTTTATTTTACAGGCAACTTTGTATTTATTTTAACTAGGTACAATAGTTATTAAATAGTTAATAACTATTTAATAACTACCTAGCTAAAATAAATACAAATTTACCTGTAAAATAAATCCTAACCTAAGTTACAATTACACCTAACACTACACTATCATTTAATTAATTAAATAAATGACTCATATTTAAAACTAAATACTTACCTGTAAAATAAACCCTAATATAGCTGCAATATAACTAATAGTTACATTGTAGCTATTTTAGCATTTATATTTATTTTACAGGCAACTTTGTATTTATTTTAACTAGGTACAATAGCTATTAAATAGTTATTGACTAATTAATAGCTACCTAGTTAAAATAATTACAAAATTACCTGTAAAATAAATCCTAACCTAAGTTACAATAAAACCTAACACTACACTATCATTAAATAAATTAACTACAAGTACCTACAATTATCTACAATTAAATAAACTAAAGTACAAACCCCCCCACTAAATTACAAAAAATAAAAAACCACTAAATTACAAAAAATAAAAAAATATTACAAGAATTTTAAACTAATTACACCTAATCTAAGCCCCCTAATAAAATAACAAAGCCCCCCAAAATAAAAAAAAATGCCCTACCCTATACTAAATTACAAAAGTTAACAGCTCTATTACCTTACCAGCCCTGAACAGGGCCCTTTGCGGGGCATGCCCCAAAGAAAACAGCTCTTTTGCCTGTAAAAAAAAAACACAATCCCCCCCCACATTACAACCCACCACCCACATACCCCTACTCTAACCCAAACCCCCCTTAAATAAACCTAACACTACCCCCCTGAAGATCTCTCTACCTTGAGTTGTGTTCACCCAGCCGGGCCGAAGTCTTCATCCGATGGGGCAGAAGAGGACATCCAGACCGGCAGAAGTCTTCATCCAAGCGGGGCAAGAAGAGGTCTTCCATCCATCATACAAGTACCAAAATACAAACAAACACTAAATTACCAAAAATAATAAAATATTACAATAATTTTAAACTAATTACACCTAATCTAAGCCCCCTACTAGCTATTAATATAGCTTCAATATAACTAATAGTTACATTGTAGCTATTTTAGGATTTATATGTATTTTACAGGCAACTTTGTATTTATTTTAACTAGGTACAATAGTTATTAAATAGTTAATAACTATTTAATAACTACCTAGCTAAAATAAATACAAATTTACCTGTAAAATAAATAATAACCTAAGTTACAATTACACCTAACACTACACTATCATTAAATTAACTAAATAAATGAATCCTATATAAAACTAAAGACTTACCTGTAAAATAAACCCTAATATAGCTGCAATATAACTAATAGTTACATTGTAGCTATTTTAGCATTTATATTTATTGTACAGGCAACTTTGTATTCATTTTAACTAGGTTCAATAGCTATTAAATAGATATTGACTATTTAATAGCTACCTAGTTAAAATAATTACAAAATTACCTGTAAAATAAATCCTAACCTAAGTTACAATTAAACCTAACACTACACTATCATTAAATAAATTAACTACAAGTACCTACAATTAAATACAATTAAAAAAACTAAACTAAAGTACAAACCCCCCCCCACTAAATTACAAAAAATAAAAAAATATTACAAGAATTTTAAACTAATTACACCTAATCTAAGTCCCCTAATAAAATAACAAAGCCCCCCAAAATAAAAAAAATGCCCTAACCTATACTAAATTACAAAAGTTAACAGCTCTATTACCTTACCAGCCCTGAACAGGGCCCTTTGCGGGGCATGCCCCAAATAAAACAGCTCTTTTGCCTGTAAAAAAAAAACCACAATCCCCCCCCCCACATTACAACCCACCACCCACATACCCCTACTCTAACCCAAACCCCCCTTAAATAAACCTAACACTACCCCCCTGAAGATCTCCCTACCTTGAGTCGTGTTCACCCAGCCGGGCCGAAGTCTTCATCCGATGGGGCAGAAGAGGACATCCAGACCGGCAGAAGTCTTCATCCAAGCGGGGCAAGAAGAGGTCTTCCATCCATCAGAAAAGTACAAAAAAACAAACAAACACTAAATTAGCAAGAATAATAAAATATTACAATAATTTTAAACTAATTACACCTAATCTAAGCCCCCTACTAGCTATTAATATAGCTACAATATAACTAATAGTTACATTGTAGCTATTTTAGGATTTATATGTATTTTACAGGCAACTTTGTATTTATTTTAACTAGGTACAATAGCTATTAAATAGTTAATAACTACCTAGCTAAAATAAATACAAATTTACCTGTAAAATAAACCCTAACCTATGTTACAATTACACCTAACACTACACTGTCATTAAATTAACTAAATAAATTAATCCTATATAAAACTAAATACTTACCTGTAAAATAAACCCTAATATAGCTACAATATAACTAATAGTTACATTGTAGCTATTTTAGCATTTATATTTATTTTACAGGCAACTTTGTATTTATTTTAACTAGGTACAAAAGCTATTAAATAGATATTTACTGTTTAATAGCTACCTAGTTAAAATAATTACAAAATTACCTGTAAAATAAATCCTAACCTAAGTTACTATTAAACCTAACACTACACTATCATTAAATAAATTAACTACAAGTACCTACAATTAAATACAATGAAATAAACTAAACTAAAGTACAAAAAAAACAAACACTAAATTACAAAAAAATAAAAAAAATTACAAGAATTTTAAACTAATTACACCTAATCTAAGCCCCCTAATAAAATAACAAAGCCCCCCAAAATAAAAAAAATGCCCTACCCTATACTAAATTACAAAAGTAATCAGCTCTATTACCTTACCAGCCCTTAACAGGGCCTTTTGCGGGGCATGCCCCAAAGAAAACAGCTCTTTTGCCTGTAAAAAAAAACACAATACCCCCCCACATTACAACCCACCACCCACATACCCCTACTCTAACCCAAACCCCCCTTAAATAAACCTAACACTACCCCCCTGAAGATCTCTCTACCGTGTCTTCACCCAGCGGGCCGAAGTCTTCATCCGATCGGGCAGAAGAGGACATCCAGACCGGCAGAAGTCTTCATCCAAGCGGGGCAAGAAGAGGTCTTCCATCCATCAGAAGTCTTGATCCAGGCGGCATCTTCTCTGTTCATCCATCCGGAGCGGAGCGGCAGCATCCTGAAGACATCCCACGCAGAGCATCCTCTTCTTTCTTGATCCGACGACTAGGTGACTGTACCTTTAAGTGACGTCATCCAAGATGGCGTCCCTTGAATTCCGATTGGCTGATAGGATTCTATCAGCCAATCGGAATTAAGGTAGGAAAAATCTGATTGGCTGATTCAATCAGCCAATCAGATTCAAGTTCAATACGATTGGCTGATGGAATCAGCCAATCAGATTGACCTCGCATTCTATTGGCTGTTCCGATCAGCCAATAGAATGCGAGCTCAATCTGATTGGCTGATTGGATCAGCCAATCGGATTGAACTTGAATCTGATTGGCTGATTGAATCAGCCAATCAGATTTTTCCTACCTTAATTCCGATTGGCTGATAGAATCCTATCAGCCAATCGGAATTCAAGGGACGCCATCTTGGATGACGTCACTTAAAGGTACAGTCACCTAGTCGTCGGATCAAGAAAGAAGAGGATGCTCTGCGTGGGATGTCTTCAGGATGCTGCCGCTCTGCTCCGGATGGATGAACAGAGAAGATGCCGCCTGGATCAAGACTTCTGATGGATGGAAGACCTCTTCTTGCCCCGCTTGGATGAAGACTTCTGCCGGTCTGGATGTCCTCTTCTGCCCGATCGGATGAAGACTTCGGCCCGCTGGGTGAAGACACGGTAGAGAGATCTTCAGGGGGGTAGTGTTAGGTTTATTTAAGGGGGGTTTGGGTTAGAGTAGGGGTATGTGGGTGGTGGGTTGTAATGTGGGGGGGTATTGTGTTTTTTTTTACAGGCAAAAGAGCTGTTTTCTTTGGGGCATGCCCCGCAAAAGGCCCTGTTAAGGGCTGGTAAGGTAATAGAGCTGTTAACTTTTGTAATTTAGTATAGGTTAGGGCATTTTTTTTATTTTGGGGGGCTTTGTTATTTTATTAGGGGGCTTAGATTAGGTGTAATTAGTTTAAAATTCTTGTAATATTTTTTTATTTTTTGTAATTTAGTGGGGGGGTTTGTACTTTAGTTTAGTTTTTTTAATTGTAGGTACTTGTAGTTAATTTATTTAATGATAGTGTAGTGTTAGGTTTAATTGTAACTTAGGTTAGGATTTATTTTACAGGTAATTTTGTAATTATTTTGACTAGGTAGCTATTAAATAGTCAATATCTATTTAATAGCTATTGAACCTAGTTAAAATGAATACAAAGTTGCCTGTACAATAAATATAAATGCTAAAATAGCTACAATGTAACTATTAGTTATATTGCAGCTATATTAGGGTTTATTTTACAGGTAAGTCTTTAGTTTTATATAGGATTCATTTATTTAGTTAATTTAATGATAGTGTAGTGTTAGGTGTAATTGTAACTTAGGTTATGATTTATTTTACAGGTAAATTTGTATTTATTTTAGCTAGGTAGTTATTAAATAGTTATTAACTATTTAATAACTATTGTACCTAGTTAAAATAAATACAAAGTTGCCTGTAAAATACATATAAATCCTAAAATACTACAATGTAACTATTAGTTATATTGAAGCTATATTAATAGCTAGTAGGGGGCTTAGATTAGGTGTAATTAGTTTAAAATTATTGTAATATTTTATTATTTTTGGTAATTTAGTGTTTGTTTGTATTTTGGTACTTGTATGATGGATGGAAGACCTCTTCTTGCCCCGCTTGGATGAAGACTTCTGCCGGTCTGGATGTCCTCTTCTGCCCCATCGGATGAAGACTTCGGCCCGGCTGGGTGAACACGACTCAAGGTAGGGAGATCTTCAGGGGGGTAGTGTTAGGTTTATTTAAGGGGGGTTTGGGTTAGAGTAGGGGTATGTGGGTGGTGGGTTGTAATGTGGGGGGGGGATTGTGTTTTTTTTTTACAGGCAAAAGAGCTGTTTTCTTTGTGGCATGCCCCGCAAAGGGCCCTGTTCAGGGCTGGTAAGGTAATAGAGCTGTTAACTTTTGTAATTTAGTATAGGGTAGGGCATTTTTTTTTATTTTGGGGGGCTTTGTTATTTTATTAGGGGGCTTAGATTAGGTGTAATTAGTTTAAAATTCTTGTAATATTTTTTTATTTTTTGTAATTTAGTGGTTTTTTATTTTTTGTAATTTAGTGGGGGGGTTTTGTACTTTAGTTTATTTAATTGTAGATAATTGTAGGTACTTGTAGTTAATTTATTTAATGATAGTGTAGTGTTAGGTTTTATTGTAACTTAGGTTAGGATTTATTTTACAGGTAATTTTGTAATTATTTTAACTAGGTAGCTATTAATTAGTCAATAACTATTTAATAGCTATTGTACCTAGTTAAAATAAATACAAAGTTGCCTGTAAAATAAATATAAATGCTAAAATAGCTACAATGTAACTATTAGTTATATTGCAGCTATATTAGGGTTTATTTTACAGGTAAGTCTTTAGTTTTATATAGGATTCATTTATTTAGTTAATTTAATGATAGTGTAGTGTTAGGTGTAATTGTAACTTAGGTTAGGATTTATTTTACAGGTAAATTTGTATTTATTTTAGCTAGGTAGTTATTAAATAGTTATTAACTATTTAATAACTATTGTACCTAGTTAAAATAAATACAAAGTTGCCTGTAAAATAAAAATAAATCCTAAAATAGCTACAATGTAACTATTAGTTATATTGTAGCTATCTTAGGGTTTATTTTACAGGTAAGTCTTTAGTTTTAAATAGGATTCATTTATTTAACTATAGTAAATTTATTTCGTTTTATTTAAATTATATTTAAGTTAGGGGGTGTTAGTGTTAGGGTTAGACTTAGGTTTAGGGGTTAATAACCTTATTATAGTAGCGGCGACGTTGGGGGCGGGAAATTAGGGGTTAATAATTGTAGGTAGGTGGCGGCGATGTTAGGGAGGGCAGATTAGGGGTTAATAAAATGTATTATAGTGTTTGCGAGGTGGGAGTGCGGCGGTTTAGGGGTTAATACATTTATTATAGTGGCGGCGATTTGCGGTCGGCAGATTAGGGGTTAATACTTGTAGTTAGATTGTGGCGACGTTGGGGGGGGGCAGATTAGGGGTTAATAACTATAATGTAGGGGTCGGCGGTGTTAGGGACAGCAGATTAGGGGTTAATAGCTATAATGTAGGCGGCGGCGATATTGGGTCGGCAGATTAGGGGTTAATACTTGTAGTTAGATTGCGGCGACGTTGGGGGGGGCAGATTAGGGGTTAATAACTATAATGTAGGGGTCGGCGGTGTTAGGGACAACAGATTAGGGGTTAATAGCTATAATGTAGGCGGCGGCGATATTCGGTCGGCAGATTAGGGGTTAATACTTGTAGTTAGATTGTGGCGACGTTGGGGGGGGCAGATTAGGGGTTAATAACTATAATGTAGGGGTCGGCGGTGTTAGGGACAGCAGATTAGGGGTTAATAGCTATAATGTAGGCGGCGGCGATATCGGGTCGGCAGATTAGGGGTTAATACTTGTAGTTAGATTGCGGCGACGTTGGGGGGGGGCAGATTAGGGGTTAATAACTATAATGTAGGGGTCGGCGGTGTTAGGGACAGCAGATTAGGGGTTAATAGCTATAATGTAGGCGGCGGCGATATTCGGTCGGCAGATTAGGGGTTAATACTTGTAGTTAGATTGCGGCGACGTTGGGGGAGGCAGATTAGGGGTTAATAACTATAATGTAGGGGTCGGCGGTGTTAGGGACAGCAGATTAGGGGTTAATAGTTATAATGTAGGTGGCGGCGATATCGGGTCGGCAGATTAGGGGTTAATACTTGTAGTTAGATTGCGGCGACGTTGGGGGGGGCAGATTAGGGGTTAATAACTATAATGTAGGGGTCGGCAGTGTTAGGGACAGCAGATTAGGGGTTAATAGTTATAATGTAGGTGGCGGCGATATTCGGTCGGCAGATTAGGGGTTAATAAAATAATGCAGGTGTCAGCGATAGCGGAGGCAGCAGATTAGGGGTTAATAAGTGTCAGATTAGGGGTGTTTAGAGACTCGGGGTACATGTTAGGGTGTTAGGTGCAGACTTAGTGTTTCCCCATAGGAAACAATGGGGCTGCGGTGTTAGTTTTTTTTCAGCCGAAACTCCCATTGTTTCCTATGGGGAAATGCCGAATTTTAACGAGCTAATTCGGATTTATTCGGAGATACGGCAGCTATTTCGGATTCATTCGGTAGATTTGGAAGTATTTTAATTCGGAAATCCGAATCGATCCGAATCTCCGAATTTACTGAATTTACCGAATTTCCGAATTAATCCGAAACGAACCGCACATGTCTAGTAGTTAAGAGCTTTCTGGGCTAACGCCGGTTTATAAAGCTCTTAACTACTGTGCTCTAAAGTACACCAACACCCATAAACTACCTATGTACCCCTAAACCGAGGCCCCCCCACATCGCCGCCACTCTATTAATTTTTTAACCCCTAATCTGCCGACCGCACACCGCCGCCACCTACATTATCCCTATGTACCCCTAATCTGCTGCCCCTAACACCGCCGACACCTACATAATATTTATTAACCCCTAATCTGCCGCCCCCGCTATCGCTGACACCTGCATATTTTTTTTAACCCCTAATCTGCCGCTCCGTACACCGCCGCAACCTACATTATACCTATGTACCCCTAATCTGCTGCCCCTAACACAGCCGACCCCTATATTATATTTATTAACCCCTAATCTGCCGCCCCCAACGTCGCCTCCACCTACCTACCTACAATTATTAACCCCTAATCTGCCGACCGGACCACACCGCTACTATAATAAATGTATTAACCCCTAAAGCTAAGTCTAACCCTAACCCTAACACCCCCCTAACTTAAATATAATTTAAATCTAACTAAATAAATTAACTATTATTAAATAAAGTATTCCTATTTAAAGCTAAATACTTACCTGTAAAATAAATCCTAATATAGTTACAATTTAAATTATAATTATATTGTAGCTATTTTAGGATTAATATTTATTTTACAGGCAACTTTGTAATTATTTTAACCAGGTACAATAGCTATTAAAGAGTTAATAACTATTTAATAGTTACCTATTTAAAATAATTACAAAATTACCTGTAAAATAAATCCTAACCTAAGTTACAATTAAACCTAACACTACACTATCAATAAATAAATTAAATAAAATACCTACAATTATCTACAATTAAACCTAACACTACACTATCAATAAATAAATTAAATAAAATACCTACAATTACCTACAATTAAACCTAACACTACACTATCAATAAATTAATTAAATACAATACCTACAAATAAATACAATTAAATAAACTAACTAAAGTACAAAAAATAAAAAAGAACTAAGTTACAAAAAATAAAAAAATATTTACAAACATTAGAAAAATATTGCAACAATTTTAAACTAATTACACCTACTCTAAGCCCACTAATAAAATAACAAAGACCCCCCAAAATAAAAAAATGCCCTACCCTATTCTAAAATTAAAATAGAAAAGCTCTTTTACCTTATTAGCCCTGAAAAGGGCCCTTTGCGGGGCATGCCCCAAAGAATTCAGCTTTTTTGCCTGTAAAAAAAAACATACAATACCCCCCCCAACATTACAACCCACCACCCACATACCCCTAATCTAACCCAAACCCCCCTTAAATAAACCTAACACTAAGCCCCTGAAGATCTCCCTACCTTGTCTTCACCACACCGGGTCCCGATCTGTCCAGAAGAGCCTCCGAAATCTTCATCCAAGCCCAAGCGGGGGCTGAAGAGTGACGTCCATCCTCCGGCTAAAGTCTGGATCCAAGCGGCGGCTAAAGAATTCCATCTTCGGGCAGAAGTCTTCATCCTATCCGGGCAGAAGAGTCGATCCGGACCGGCAAACATCTTCATCCAAGCCGCATCGTCTCAGTTTTTCCATCCGATGACGACCGGCTCCATCTTGAAGACCTCCGGCGCGGATCCATCCTCTTCTTGCGACGTCCTAAGTCCGAATGAAGGTTCCTTTAAATGACGTCATCCAAGATGGCGTCCCTCGAATTCCGATTGGCTGATAGGATTCTATCAGCCAATCGGAATTAAGGTAGGAAAATTCTGATTGGCTGATGGAATCAGCCAATCAGAATCAAGTTCAATCCGAGGAAACAATGGGGCTGCGTTAGGAGCTGAACGCTGCTTTTCTCCAACATTGGTGTGTCCGGTCCACGGCTTCATCCTTACTTGTGGGATATTCTCTTCCCCTACAGGAAATGGCAATGAGAGCACCCAGCAAGAGCTGTCCATATAGCTCCCCCTCTGGCTCCGCCCCCCAGTCATTCTCTTTGCCGCTCTGAACAAGTAGCATCTCCACGGGGATGGTAAAGAGTATGTGGTGTTAGTTGTAGTTTTTTATTCTTCTATCAAGAGTTTGTTATTTTAAAATAGTGCCGGTTTGTACTATTTACTCTAAAACAGAAAAGGATGAAGAGTTCTGTTTAAAGAGGAGTATGATTTTAGCAGCAGTAACTAAAATCAATTGCTGTTCCCACACAGGACTGTTGAGCCCAGAGAACTTCAGTTGGGGGGAACAGTTTGCAGACTTTTCTGCTCAAGGTATGATCAGTCATATTTCTAACAAGACATGTTAATGGTAGAAGACTGTCAGTTTTTCCCTTAAGGGGTAAGTAAGCCATTTTCTTAGACTCATAACAGATTAAGGCTTACAAATGGGCTATACACTGGTTGACACTATTGTGGGCTAAATCGATTGTTTTATTTCATATTTTAATGGCATTTAGAGTGTTTTGTGCACTTAAAAGCACTTTGGGAACGTTTTTTATCGCCTGGCATTAAGTTAGACGGCTATTTCAGTCAGGAAGGCCCCTTCACTCTGGTATGCAGAGGAAGGAGGCCCCGTTTTCGCACCTCAATTGCGCAGTTTACTTCCATGGCAGTGCATGCAGCTTCATGTGAGGGGTCCTGTGGCATACTAAAACGGACTCTGGAAGGTTTATTTCATTGCTGAATAACTCTCAGAGAAGGTAAAAAGCCGCAGCAAGGCTGTGGCTGTGATTGTAGTGTACTAAAATTGTCTAATTGAACAAATAGCTCCAGTGTGCTCATTTTAAGGGTTAAAGTCTTGAAACTTGGTGTGCAATACTTTCAGGGCATTAGGACTCTGGGGTAAAATTTTTGTAAAAATCGGACATTGCCTTCATTGTTTTTCAATATATCAGAAATAAAGTGTGCCTGTTTATTATTTAAAGGGACAGTAACGCTTTTCTTTAAAAACGCTTTTATTGCATTATTAGCCTGCCAAATTATGTCTATACCTTCAGATGGCTTATGTTCTGTGTGTATGAAAGCCAAGGTGGTTCCCCCAATTAATGTTTGTGCAAATTGTGTCATAGCGTCCAAACAAAGTATGGACAGTACTGCCACATTAAATAAGATTGCCCAAGATGATTCTTCTAATGAAGGTAGTGGGGATAGTTCCTCATCCTCTCCTTCTGTGTCAACACCAGTTTTGCCCGCGCAGGCGATACCTAGTACATCTAGCGCGCCAATGCTTGTTACTATGCAACAGTTAACAGCAGTAATGGATAATTCTATAGCAAATCTGTTATCCAAACTGCCATCCTACCCTAGAAAGCGTGACAGCTCAGTTTTAAATACAGAAGATGAGCAGGTTGGCACTGAGGACAATTTATCAGTTATACCCTCACATCAATCTGAATTGGCAGTGAGGGAGGGTCTGTCTGAGGGGGAAATTTCTGATTCAGGAAAAGTTTCTCAGCAGGCAGACACTGATGTCGTAAAATTTAAATTTAAGTTAGAACATCTCCGCGCCCTGCTTAAGGAGGTCCTAACTACTCTTGATGACTGTGATTCTTTGGTAATTCCAGAGAAATTGTACAAGATGGACAAATTCTTAGAGGTCTCAGTGCACGCTGATGCCTTTCCGATACCCAAGCGGGTGGCGGATATAGTGACTAAGGAGTGGGAAAAGCCAGGTATACCTTTTGTTCCTCCTCCTATATTCAAGAAAATGTTCCCCATTGTTGACCCCAGAAGGGACGCATGGCAAACGGTTCCTAAGGTTGAGGGGGCAGTGTCAACGTTAGCTAAGCGCACAACTATTCCTATTGAGGACAGTTGCGCTTTTAAAGATCCTCTGGATAAAAAATTGGAAGGATTGCTAAAAAAGATATTTGTTCAGCAAGGTTTCCTGCTTCAACCAATCTCGTGCATTATTCCTGTCACCTCGGCAGCGTATTTTTGGTTCGAGGAACTAGAAAATTCGCTCCAAAAAGAGACTCCATATGATGAAGTCATGGACAGAATTCACGCACTAAAGTTGGCTAATTCCTTTATTTTGGATGCCGCTTTCCAATTGGCTAAGTTAGCGGCGAAAAATTCAGGGTTTGCAATAGTGGCGCGCAGAGCGCTTTGGCTAAAATCCTGGTCGGCGGATGTGTCGTCCAAGAATAAATTGCTTAATATTCCTTTCAAGGGTAAGACCCTTTTCGGGCCGGAATTGAAAGAGATTATTTCAGACATTACTGGTGGAAAGGGACATGCCCTCCCACAGGATAGGCCTTTCAAGGCTAAGAACAAATCTAATTTTCATTCCTTTCGCAATTTCAGGAACGGACCGAATCCTAACTCTGCGGCCTTCAGACAAGAAGGCAACTCTTCCCAGCCTAAGCCAGCATGGAAACCATTGTAAGGCTGGAACAAGGGTAAACAGGCCAAGAAGCCTGCTGCTGCTACCAAGACAGCATGAAGGGGTAGCCCCCGATCCGGGACTGGATCTAGTAGGGAGCAGACTTCTCTCTTCGCTCAGGCTTGGGCAAGAGACGTTCAGGATCCCTGGGCACTAGAAATAGTCTCTCAGGGGTATCTTCTAGAGTTCAAGGAACTTCCTCCAAGGGGAAGGTTCCACATGTCTCGCTTATCTTCAGACCAGATAAAGAGACAGGCCTTCTTACATTGCGTAGGAGACCTATTAAAAATGGGAGTGATAAACCCAGTTCCAACAGCGGAACAAGGTCTGGGTTTTTACTCAAATCTGTTTGTAGTTGCCAAAAAAGAGGGAACTTTCAGGCCAATTCTGGATCTAAAAATTCTAAACAAATTCCTCAGAGTTCCATCATTCAAAATGGAAACCATTCGGACAATTTTACCAACAATCCAGGAGGGTCAATATATGACTACCGTGGACTTAACGGATGCGTACCTGCATATTCCTATCCACAAAGATCATCATCAGTTCCTGAGGTTCGCCTTCATGGACAAACATTACCAGTTCGTGGCTCTTCCGTTCGGTTTAGCCACTGCTCCCAGAATCTTCACAAAGGTGCTAGGGTCCCTTCTAGCGGTTCTACGACCGAGGGGCATTGCTGTAGCACCTTACCTAGACGACATTCTAATCCAAGCGTCGTCTCTTTCCAAAGCAAAGGCTCATACAGACATTGTTCTAGCCTTTCTCAGATCTCACGGGTGGAAGGTGAACGTAGAAAAGAGTTCCCTGTCTCCGTCAACAAGAGTTCCCTTTTTGGGAACAATAATATATTCTTTAGAAATGAAGATCTTCCTGACAGAGGTCAGAAAGTCAAAGCTTCTAAACGCTTGTCAAGTTCTTCACTCTATTCTTCAGCCTTCCATAGCTCAGTGCATGGAAGTAGTAGGATTGATGGTTGCAGCAATGGACATAGTTCCTTTTGCTCGAATTCATCTAAGACCATTACAACTGTGCATGCTCAATCAGTGGAATGGGGACTATGCAGACTTGTCTCCCCAGATTCAAGTAGACCAGGTAACCAGGGATTCTCTCCGCTGGTGGTTGTCTCACGATCACCTGTCTCAGGGATTGAGTTTCCGCAGACCAGAATGGGTCATTGTCTCAACCGACGCCAGTCTCTTAGGCTGGGGTGCGGTCTGGGACTCTCTGAAAGCTCAAGGTCTATGGTCTCGAGAAGAGTCTCTTCTCCCGATAAACATTTTAGAACTGAGAGCGATATTCAATGCGCTCCTGGCGTGGCCTCACCTAGCAAAGGCCAAATTCATAAGGTTCCAGTCGGACAACATGACGACTGTAGCGTACATCAATCATCAGGGGGGGAACAAAGAGTTCCTTAGCGATGAGAGAGGTATCCAAGATCATCAAATGGGCGGAGGATCACTCCTGCCACCTATCTGCAATTCACATCCCAGGAGTGTACAACTGGGAGGCGGATTATTTGAGTCGTCAGACTTTTCATCCGGGGGAGTGGGAATTCCACCCGGAGGTTTTTGCCCAGTTAACTCAACTATGGGGCATTCCAGATATGGATCTGATGGCGTCTCGCCAGAACGCAAAGGTTCTTCGATACGGGTCCAGATCCAGGGATCCCAAGGTGACACTGGTGGATGCATTAGTGGCGCCTTGGTCGTTCAACCTAGCTTATGTATTTCCACCGTTCCCTCTCCTTCCCAGGCTTGTAGCCAGGATCAAACAGGAGCAGGCCTCAGTGATTCTAATAGCCCCTGCGTGGCCACGCAGGACTTGGTATGCAGACCTGGTGAATATGTCATTGGCTCCACCATGGAAGCTACCTTTGAGGCAGGATCTTCTAGTACAAGGTCCGTTCGAACATCCAAATCTAGTCTCTCTGCAACTGACTGCTTGGAAATTGAACGCTTGATTCTATCTAAGCGTGGGTTTTCAGATACAGTCATAGATACTCTGGTTCAAGCCAGAAAACCTGTAACTAGGAAGATTTACCATAAGATATTGAAAAAATATATCTGTTGGTGTGAATCCAAGGGATTCCCTTGGAGTAAAATTAAAATTCCTAGGATACTTTCCTTTCTCCAAGAAGGTCTGGATAAAGGTTTGTCAGCTAGTTCCTTAAAAGGACAGATATCTGCTCTGTCTGTTTTGTTACACAAACGTCTGGCAGCAGTGCCAGATGTACAGGCGTTTGTACAGGCGTTAGTTAGAATAAAGCCTGTTTACAGACCCATGACTCCTCCTTGGAGTCTAAATTTAGTTCTTTCAGTTCTTCAGGGGGTTCCGTTTGAACCCATGCATTCCATAGATATTAAGTTACTATCTTGGAAAGTTCTGTTTTTGGTTGCTTTTTCTTCTGCTAGAAGAGTTTCTGAATTATCTGCTTTGCAGTGTACTTCTCCCTATCTGGTATTCCATACAGATAAGGTAGTTTTACGTACCAAGCCTGGTTTTCTTCCAAAGGTCGTTTCCAACAAGGATATTAACCAGGAAATTGTTGTTCCTTCTATGTGTCCGAATCCAGTTTCAAAGAAGGAACGCTTGTTACACAATCTAGATGTGGTCCGTGCTTTAAAGTTTTATTTAGAAGCAACAAAGGATTTCAGACAGACATCATCTTTGTTTGTTGTGTATTCTGGTAAGAGGAGAGGGCAGAAAGCTACTGCTACCTCTCTTTCTTTTTGGCTGAAAAGCATCATCCGATTGGCTTATGAGACTGCCGGACGGCAGCCTCCTGAACGAATTACAGCTCATTCTACTAGAGCTGTGGCTTCCACATGGGCTTTCAAGAACGAGGCTTCTGTTGATCAGATCTGTAAGGCAGTGACTTGGTCTTCTCTGCATACTTTTGCAAAATTTTACAAATTCGATACTTATGCTTCTTCTGAGGCTATTTTTGGGAGAAAGGTTTTGCAAGCCGTGGTGCCTTCCGTTTAGGTAACCTGGTTTGCTCCCTCCCTTCATCCGTGTCCTAAAGCTTTGGTATTGGTTCCCACAAGTAAGGATGAAGCCGTGGACCGGACACACCAATGTTGGAGAAAACAGAATTTATGTTTACCTGATAAATTTCTTTCTCCAACGGTGTGTCCGGTCCACGGCCCGCCCTGGTTTTTAATCAGGTTTGAAAAATGTATTTCTTTATACACTACAGTCACCACGGCACCCTATGGTTTCTCCTTTTTCTCCTAACCGTCGGTCGAATGACTGGGGGGCGGAGCCAGAGGGGGAGCTATATGGACAGCTCTTGCTGGGTGCTCTCTTTGCCATTTCCTGTAGGGGAAGAGAATATCCCACAAGTAAGGATGAAGCCGTGGACCGGACACACCGTTGGAGAAAGAAATTTATCAGGTAAACATAAATTCTGTTTTTTGCAGGTGTTAGGTTTTTTTTCCAGCTCAAACTGTCCCATTGTTTCCTATGGGGGAATCGTGCACGAGCACGTTTTTGAAGCTGGCCGCGACCGTAAGCACCGCTGGTATCGAGAGTTGAAGTGGCGGTAAATATGCTCTACGCTCCCTTTTTTGGAGCCTAACGCAGCCCTTCTGTGAACTCTAAATACCAGAGGTATTTAAAAGGTGCGGGGAAAAAAAAGCATGCGTAGCTAACGCACCCCTTTGGCCGCAGAACTCTAAATCTAGCCGCTATATGTCTGAAAGATGGGCATGTCTTCCACAAACATTCAAGTCAGCTGGAACATGCTATGCAAGCTATACCACCTGAGGCAAACATTACCTGCAATATTTTGGAGTTTGATGAATAATACTATTGGGTGTATGGGGTTTAAGGAGATCTATGTTAACAGGACTTATTAAACTTCAATATCTAAGTCCTAGTACCTGACGAGGAAGATAGCAGACCCAAGTCCAGGCAGAAAAACATATCCCCCACCCTCTCTGCCATAATAAACATATATCATACATAGTAGACAATCATATATATTTTCACATAAACAGTATCACTACCCCTGGCGTAACTGTGCATAAAAACTATAAGAACTATAAATGCCACATTAGGTCATGAGTATAACACTCTCCTGTTTTCTCATGTACAGCATCATATTGAACATATTATTTAAGAAGCTAATAAAGGCATGAAGTTAACAGAAAAGCCTCAGTATAAACTTAAACATTCACATTAAGAATGTGATGAACCATTATGATGATAATGAAGCCAATAGTGACTCAAACTATAAGACCAGTCCAAATCTTTGCATCATAGCCAACAAATATTAACAGAAGGTGCTGGACGATCATGTCCCGCTTTTTACCAGTCTCTGAATGATTCATCCGATGCCAGATCGCCAGAGTGAGGGGATAGCTAAAGTTAAAAGACGGCTATCGCAAAATAAAGGCTCTACCTTCTTAAGGAAAACCACATTTTATTTTTATCTTCTTATGATTAATTGTTTTTCCTTTACAAACGTACGTAAATACATGCAGAGAACTAAAAAGGATTGTCTGATTATAGAACAAGTGTGAGTGCTGGTTAATATTATACTAATTGTAATTATTGTCTTATTCATTTCTGGGTGAGAAACACAATGATTGACATCTATATGACAAAAAAGCATTATCCCAGAAGCTGACAGTTCATATGACCCTCGCCAGGCAAATTGCAGTATGTTAAATCCTTTACATATAGTATAGACAGGAGCAGTGCCTTGTTTGTGCTAGATGTGAAACTGTTCATTTAATCCAAATTTGCATACACACCCATACACTTTTATTGCAGACGGATTCAATTGACCCCTTAATAATACTAATAAAAAACCTGTTCAATGAATTCTGATTGCGCTTAATTTTCAGTGTTACTATCTCCAATTAGCAACTTATACATTTGCAAAAAAGAGCCCCAGCAATTTCCTTTTTTTTTTTGGTGAGGAGGTGACAGAGGATAACTATGTGACTATGACAGAATGAGGTTACATGAGACAAATACAGTAAAAAGAAAATCTGAAATGTAGTCTGTGCGCTAGGAACCCATTCTCACAAAGTTTACACTGCCTGGCACTCAAGCTGATACAGTCTGTGCTTCTCTTACTTAAAGGGACATGAAACCCAAACGATTTAGAAAGAGCATACAATTATAAACAACTTTCTAATTTACTTCTATTATCTATTCTGCTTCATTCTCTTGATATTCTTTGCTGAAAAGCATATCTAGATATGCTTAGTAGCTGCTGATTGGTAGCTGCACATAGATGCCTCCTGTGATTGGTTCACCGTGTGCATCGCTATTTCTTCATTAAAGTATATCTAAAGAATGAAGCAAATTAGGTAATAGAAGTAAATTGGAATGTTGTTTAAAATTATATTCTCTACCTTAATCATGAAAGAAAATGTTTGGGTATAGTGTCCCTTTAAAGGGATACTAAACCCTCATTTTTTTCTTTCATGATTCGGATAGAGCAGCAATTTTTACCAACATTTTTTGATTTACTCCTATTAGCAATTTTTATTTGTTCTCCTGGTATCTTTATTTGAAAAAGCAGGAATGAAAGCTTTGGAGCTTTCGCATTTTTGGTTCTGCACCCTGGATAGAGTTTGCAGATTGGTGGCAACATTTAGACACCAATCAGCAAATACAACCCAGGTTCTGAACCAAAGATGGGCGGGCTCCTAAGTCTTTACATTGCTGCTTTTTCAAATAAAGATTCCAAGAGAACTAAGAAAAATTGATAATAGGAGTAAGGTGCTTAAAATTGTTGCTCTATCTGAATCATGAAAGAAAATAATCGGGTTTAGTGTCCCTTTAATACACCCAGCAAAATAGTTACTTTGCAATGCAGTATGGGTAGTATAAACATACAGTAAATACATTGAGATTTTAGTATGAAATTATTAAAGGGCCATTAAAAGGATATAAAACCCAAAAATGTTATTTTGTGATTCAGACAGAACATACAGTTTAAAAAGAGTTTCCAATTTACTTCTATTTTCAAATTTGCTTTGTTCCCATAATATTCTGTGTTGAAGAGACACCTAGGTAGGCGTCGGGAGAACTACATGACAGGAAATAGTGCTGTTATCTAGTGCTCTTGCAACACTGCTGCCCTATAGTGCTCCAGAAATGTGCTCGCTCCTGAGCTTACCTTCCTGATTTTCAACAAAAGATACCAAGCAAATGAAGAAAATGTTATAATAGAAGTAAATTAGAAAGTTGTTTAAAATTCTATGTTCTATCTGAATCATGAAAAAAAAATTCTTAGTTTGCAGCCCATGTTATAGGCACGTGTTGTCACAAATTGTCACTTAATTTGCACGTCACGTTATAGGCACGTGATGTCACTTTTAATTTGCACGTCACGTTATAGGCACGTGATGTCACAAATTGTCACTTTTAATTTGCACGTCACTTTATAGACACGTGATGTCACAGAGTCACTTTTAATTTGTACGTCATGTTATAGGCACGTGATGTGACAGAGTGATATTTTTAATTTGCATGCCACGTTATAGGCACGGGATGTCACAGATTCACTTTTAATTTGCACGTCCGTTATAGACATGTGATGTCACAGAGTCACTTTTAATTTGCATGCCACATTATAGGCACAGGATGTCACAGAGTCACTTTTAATTTGCATGTCCGTTATAGACAAGTGATGTCACAGAGTGTCACTTTTAATTTGCATGCCACATTATAGGCACAGGATGTCACAGAGTCACTTTTAATTTGCACGTCCGTTATAGACATGTGATGTCACAGAGTCACTTTTAATTTGCATGCCACATTATAGGCACAGGATGTCACAGAGTCACTTTTAATTTGCATGTCCGTTATAGACAAGTGATGTCACAGAGTGTCACTTTTAATTTGCATGCCACATTATAGGCACAGGATGTCACAGAGTCACTTTTAATTTGCACGTCCGTTATAGACATGTGATGTCACAGAGTCACTTTTAATTTGCATGCCACATTATAGGCACAGGATGTCACAGAGTCACTTTTAATTTGCATGTCCGTTATAGACAAGTGATGTCACAGAGTGTCACTTTTAATTTGCATGCCACATTATAGGCACAGGATGTCACAGAGTCACTTTTAATTTGCACGTCACGTTATAGACATGTGATGTCACAGAGTGTCACTTTTAATTTGCATGCCACATTATAGGCACGGGATGTCACAGAGTCACTTTTAATTTGCACGTCTGTTATAGACATGTGATGTCACAGAGTGTCACTTTTAATTTGCATGCTACATTATAGGCACGGGATGTCACAGAGTCACTTTTAATTTGCATGCCACATTATAGGCACGGGATGTCACAGAGTCACTTTTAATTTGCACGTCCGTTATAGACATGTGATGTCACAGAGTGTCACTTTTAATTTGCACGCCACGTTATAGGCATGTTATGTCACAGAGTGTCACTTTTAATTTGCACACCCCGTTATAGGCATGTTATGTCACAGTATCACTTTTAATTTGCTGCTATTTTATCCATAGAGTGTGAGTATTTAGTACTGACAGATCAATTCTAATGTCACAATAAGCACAATTCTAAATATATATAGCCCTGGATTATCAGCAGGGCGAGATCCTGAGCCGTCCTCTTATATAAATCTCTGTCATCCCTTTTTCTGCTAAATAAACTTCCTCCTTTTGAAACAGCTGTTTAAAGAAAATAAAATGAAACGTAATCAGTAAACTACCCCTGGAATATGCAGTCACTATTGATTCTGACTGACATTGCTGTAAAATACAACTGATTCCTCTGCTTCCTCTTGGGTTGTCCTTGCTGATTGGTAGATAAATTCATCCACCAATAAAAAAGTGCTGTCCAGAGTTTCTGAACCAAAAAAACCCTCAGATGTCTTCTTTTTCAAATAAAGATAGCAAGAGAAAGAAAAAAATGATAATAGGAGTAAATTAGAAAGTTGCTTAAAATTACATGCTCTATCTCAATCACAAAAGAAAAAATGTCTGTTCAGTGTCCCTTTAAAGGGACATGATACCCCGAATTTTTCTTTCATGTTTCATACATTATAGATTGTAAACAACTTTCCATTTATCTATGTCTATTATCAATTTTGCTTCATTCTCAGCAGTGCACTACTGGGAGCTAGCTGGCCACATCAGTAAGCCAATTATAAGATTATATATGTGCAGCCACCAATCAGCAGCTAGCTCCCAGCTCCTGAGCCTACCGAGATATGTTTTTCAACAAAGGATATCAAGAGAACTAAGCAACTTACATAATAGAAGTAAATTAGAAAATTGTTTAAAATTGTATGCTCTGTCTGACTCGTTAGAGAAACATTTTGGGTTTCAAGTCCCTTTTAGTGTAGTATAACATATAAATGACCTTGCAACATGCTACATGGTGATTGGTTTGATCAGAGCACAATGACATTTATATCTGTCTCTAAATGGCCACAGCAAAGGAGCCCCAAGATTCCACCAGACTTTTCAAGAGGAATGTCCCTGAGCTGCTCTTGATTTGAAACAACTTGTAACTGTGTAAAATGCTTCTAAAATGTTTGTTGTGTAAACACATTATTTTGTGCACATTGCTTAAAGAGACAGTTAACACATTGTAATGACAATACTGGTGTCTTGCAATAGAATAACATACCAGCCAATTCGAACTATTTTACTAACAAATTAACACTTGTTTACTGCAATTGTTTTCAGCAGCCAAACTCCACCCATCATTTGCCTTATTTGTAGGAGCCAATCTTGGCGGCAGACAACAAGGCTAGCTACTGTTATTATGTTAGTATAAAGCATTTGTTATTTGTTAAAGCCAATTAGGCACATGTATGTAGCAGGGTTAGCCTCGAGAAGTCAGCTGGTGCAGTTATTGGGACTGGAAATACCTTCGGGTTTTATATAAAATGTTTAGTTATGTAATGAAACAACTTTGCAATATATTTTTTATCAGTTATTTTCCCCCTTTTTATGCAATTTAGTTCTGAAATTGAACAATTTCTAATACTCAGAACATGAAATGCACTTGATGACTTCTGAAGGATAACCCTGCTACATACAGGTGTCTAATTGTATTTAACTGATAACAACTGTAAATCAATGTATGTTATACTAATATAATGACTGTAGCAACCCTTTGTTGTCTGCAGACTAAAGCCCAAAGTTTGGCTATTGATAAACAATTGCAGTAAAAAGGATGTAAATTTGTGATATATTATTCTATAACAGCACAACAGAAATATCTTGTAATTACACAGCGTTAAAGGGACAGTCTACCATAGAACTGTTATTGTTTTAAAAGATACATAATCCCTTTATTACCCATTCCCCAGTTTTGCATAACCAACACAGTTATATTAATATACTTTTTACCTCTGTGATTACCTTGTATCTAGGAACCTTCTTCCAGCCCCCTGATCACATGACTGTGTTTATTATCTATTGCCTTAAATTTAGCATTGTTTTGTGCTAAATCTTAAATAACCCCCTGTGCCTGAACACAGTGTTATCTATATGGCCCACGTGTACTTTCTGTCTCTTTGTGTTGAAAAGAGATTTAAAAAGCATGTGATAAGAGGCAGCCCTCAAAGGCTTAGAAATTAGCATATGAGCCTACCTATGTTTAGTTTAAACTAAGAATACCAAGAGAAAAAAGCAAATTTTATGATAAAAGTAAATTAGAAAGTTGATTAAAATTAAAAGTCCTATCTGAATAATGAAAGTTTAATTTATACTAGACTGTCCCTTTAATTTCCCTTTAAGGCAGCTCTCGGAATTTAGTACATTTTCAGAGCTAAAAAGTACATTGCCAAGTTTTGTGTGTATATATATATATATATATATATATCTATATTAAAAAAAAATCTTCATGTGTTAAATGATAAATACTATATATATATGTACATTAATTCCCCTTTAATTAGATCTGTACTCATGATACCCCATTTCTTCCCTCTACTGTCCCATCATGGCTCAGGGGATTTGCAGCGCCCCCTCTCTCTCCCCTTCCAGTCCTCGTCACTGCGCCTGTTATCTCTCAGCTCTGAAGGTTAATTTGCGTTCAGAGGGTTTGTGCAGATTTCAGCAGCTGATGTGCTTGCTGTGCTGTAATATATTTATTTTTTTCTATCTAATAGCTGCCAAGCCTCAGTGAGTTATCACCTCTTTGCCCTTTTTATATATATATATATTTTTTTTAATTCATATGGAATAAAAAAAAAAAAAGAAGTAATTTTAATGCGGTTTTTCAGCTTGCAAATCCCTGTGTTGCTCTCCACAAGCGATTGCGTTAAATCCCCTGAGGTTGTTACCGAAATGGCTTCTTAACCAGACAAATCTCTAGTTGTTGTATTAGAAACACAGAGTTTATGGCTGATAAAAATGCTCTTGGCCAAACCAGTCTCTCCGTTTACTATCTGATGTCAAACAGTAGCCAGAGATCTTTGTTGATATCACAATAACATTATTAAAAGACAGTTATGTGGGATTGTATTATACTTTTTAAATTTCATTAATTCTGATGTTAATATAAAATTCATGAAAAGTATCAAGTTATCTGCAAAGTATCACACAGTTTCCTACTTAAATAGGTGTTAAATACCAAATAAATGTTACACATAATTATGTATTCAAAGCAGAGATTAGCCAGAGAATAATAAGCAAAAGTCATTGTTTAAAGGGACTGTAAAGACACTAAACTATTTTTATTTATTTCATGATTCATATAGAACAGCAATTTTAAACAACTTTCTAATTTACTCCTATTATGAATTTTTTTATTTGTTCTCTTGGTATCTTTAGTTGAAAAGCAGGAATGTAAAGCTTAGGAGCCAGCCCATTTTAGGTTCAGCATCTGGGTAGCACTTGCTGATTGGTGGCTAAATGTAGCTACCAATCACCAAGCACTACCCAGGGTGCTGAACCAAAAATGGGCCGGCTCTCAAACTTTCACTCTTGCTTTTTCATCTAAAGATTCCAAGAGAACGAAGAGAAAAATGATAATCAGAGTAAATTAGAAAGTTGCTTAAAATTGCTGCTCTATCTGAATCATGAATGAAAAAAATGGGAAATTGGGTTTAGTGTCCCTTTAACTTTCATGATTTAGATAGAACATGTAATTTTAAACAACTTTTCTTTGTTGAAAGCATATTTAGCTAGAATGAGGGACATCAATACATTACTGGGTGCTAGCTGCTGATTGGTGGCTGCACATATATGCATCTTTCCATTGGCTCACCAGATATATTCAGCTAGCTCCCAATAGTGCTGTTTCTTTAATTATTGATACCAAAAGAATTAAGCAAATTTGATTATAGAAGTAAATTGGAAAATTGTTTAAAATTATATGTTTTATATGACTCAGAAAAAAAATTGTTTCATGTCCCTTTAAATATTGAAGAATTAAATGTAAAGTTTTAGTCTACGTAAAGTTATGTCACCACCATGTTGTAACCTAGGTTTCCTTATCCAATCTGGGGACAAATATAAAGAAGCTGCTAACAGAACCACTGCTCAAGAGAAATGGAAAAAACATATTTTTTTAAAATTACAGGAAAAGAGGAAAAAATTAATAAAAAAGTAGAAACTGTTTTACTGCACATCATTATATGACAATGTTATACTGGTTAATGTGCCATTAACTAATCTAGTGTTTATTTCTCCTTTATATCCAACTCGTTATAATTATTTGTCTTGGTACAGCTGGTCTGAGGATGTAATCTACCAATGCAATTTCAGCCCAAAAACTTTATTAGCATGATAGGCCAGCGCAAAACTTTATTAGGGTGACAGGTCAGCGCAAAACTTTATTAGGGTGACAGACTAGAGCAGAATTTATTTAGGACGTCAGATTAGAGCAGAACTTTATTACAACTACAGACTAGAGCGTAACTTTATTAGGACGTCAGACTAGAGCAGAACTTTATTAGGACGTCAGACTAGAGCAGAACTTTATTACAACTACAGACTAGAGAGTAACTTTATTAGGACGTCAGACTAGAGCGTAACTTTATTAGGACGTCAGACTAGAGCAGAACTTTATTAGGACGTCAGACTAGAGCAGAACATTATTAGGATATCAGACTAGAGCAGAACTTTATTAGGACTTCAGACTAGAGCAGAACTTTATTAGGACATCAGTCTATAGAAGAACTTTATTAGGACGACAGTCTATAGAATAACTTTATTACGACTACAGACTAGAGCAGAACTTTATTAGGACAACAGTCTATAGAAGAACTTTATTAGGATGACAGTCTATAGAATAACTTTATTACGACTACAGACTAGAGCAGAACTTTATTAGGACGACAGTCTATAGAAGAACATTATTACGACTACAGTCTATAGAAGAACTTTATTACAACTACAGACTAGAGTAGAACTTTATTATAACTACAGACTAGAGCAGAACTTTATTACAACTACAGACTAGAGCAGAACTTTATTAGGACGACAGTCTAAAGCAGAACTTTATTAGGACGACAGTCTATAGAAGAACTTTATTATGACTACAGACTAGAGCAGAACTTTATTAGGATGTCAGACTAGAGCAGAACTTTATTACGACTACAGTCTATAGAAGAAATTTATTACGACTACAGTCTATAGAAGAACTTTATTAGGGTGACAGTCTAGAGCAGAACTTTATTAGGACGACAGTCTATAGAAGAACTTTATTACGACTACAGTCTATAGAAGAACTTTATTAGGGTGACAGTCTAGAGCAGAACTTTATTAGGGTGACAGTCTAGAGCAGAACTTTATTAGGGTGACAGTCTATAGAAGAACTTTATTAGGGTGACAGTCTAGAGCAGAACTTTATTAGGGTGACAGTCTATAGAAGGACTTTATTAGGGTGACAGTCTAGAGCAGAACTTTATTAGGGTGACAGTCTATAGAAGAACTTTATTACGACTACAGTCTAGAGCAGAACTTGATTAGGACGACAGTCTATAGAAGAACTTTATTAGGGTGACAGTCTAGAGCAGAACTTTATTACGACTACAGTCTAGAGCAGAACTTGATTAGGATGACAGTCTATAGAAGAACTTTATTAGGACTACAGTCTATAGAAGAACTTTATTAGGACGACAGTCTAGAGCAGAACTTTATTAGGACTACAGTCTATTGAAGAACTTTATTAGGGTGACAGTCTAGAGCAGAACGTTATTAGGACTACAGTCTATTGAAGAACTTTATTAGGGTGACAGTCTAGAGCAGAACTTTATTACGACTACAGACTAGAGCAGAACTTTATTAGGGTGACAGTCTATAGAAGAACTTTACTAAGACTACAGTCTATTGAAGAACTTTATTAGGGTGACAGTCTAGAGCAGAACTTTATTACGACTACAGACTAGAGCAGAACTTTATTAGGACTACAGTCTATTGAAGACATTTATTAGGGTGACAGTCTAGAGCAGAACTTTATTAGGGTGACAGTCTAGAGCAGAACTTTATTACGACTTACAGACTAGAGCAGAACTTTATTAGGGTGACAGTCTATAGAATAACTTTATTAAGACTACAGTCTATTAAAGAACTTTATTAGGGTGACAGTCTAGAGCAGAACTTTATTACGACTACAGACTAGAGCAGAACTTTATTAGGGTGACAGTCTATAGAAGAACTTTATTAAGACTACAGTCTATTGAAGAACTTTATTAGGGTGACAGTCTAGAGCAGAACTTCATTACGACTACAGACTAGAGCAGAACTTTATTAGGGTGACAGTCTATAGAAGAACTTTATTACGACTACAGTCTATTGAAGAACTTTATTAGGGTGACAGTCTAGAGCAGAACTTTATTACGACTACAGTCTATAGAAGAACTTGATTAGCACTACAGTCTATTGAAGAACTTTATTAGGGCGGCAGTCTAGAGCAGAACTTTATTACGACTACAGACTAGAGCAGAACTTTATTACGACTACAGTCTATAGAAGAACTTGATTAGCACTACAGTCTATTGAAGAACTTTATTAGGGCGGCAGTCTAGAGCAGAACTTTATTACGACTACAGACTAGAGCAGAACTTTATTACGACTACAGACTAGAGCAGAACTTTATTACGACTACAGTCTAGAGCAGAACTTTATTAGGGTGACAGTCTAGAGCAGAACTTTATTTCTACTACAGACTAGAGCAGAACTTTATTAGGGTGACAGTCTAGAGCAGAACTTTATTAGGACTACTGACTAGAGCAGGGAATTTCAGATAACAGAGTACAATATTTCACAGGTCCTTATATATGTTCCTTCAGTCATGAGCATTATGATCTCTGGCCCTTCTTGAGATGTGCCAGTTTAGTCTTTGGGATGCCTTTATCCTTATTACTTGCCGGGGTTGGGCGCTTGCAGAATATTTGGTCACTTGATATTTGCTGATAATTTGTGAGGATCCAGCTCTGATCTGTCACCAGGTACAGGGTATTGAGGGGCTGTGTTTATGGTTTTATGATTATATTTTTTGAATACATTAGTATTGCAGACAGAGTGAAGTTGTCCTGGAATTTCTTGTGATGGGAGTGATGTATGATAGTGATTAGTGTTGCTCATCCCTCCACCTTTCACTAAACCTTTACATCATTAATTTGTGCCTGCCCAGCCCACCTTACAGGCTTATCTGGGGCCACATGTGCTCTAGAGATAGCAGCACGGTTCCTTCTGTGGGATTTAAGTATCGGGCAGTAGTTCTCATTCTCTAGATCACTGGTTGGACATGATGTAGGAGCCCTTATCTTAAGGCTGACACACGCTGGACATTAATAGAAATACATGCCTCGCTCTGTGCGCAGAATACCAATGAGCGGCCCCGCACGGCACACAGGCTCAGGATTGTGTTTATGGCAGATATAGAGGGGAATCACATTACAGAATGCTTTGTGTGTCTTATTGTATTAGTGGTTCCTCTATCACTGTTTGTTATGGAAATGATGATAGAAGCACAGATTATAGAAACCTGTGAATAATACAAACATGTTACAGTAGCTTTATAGTTTAAGGGACTTTAAACTCAAAATGTAGTTCCGTATAAGTCAAGATTAAAGTTTCATGATTCAAATAAAGAAGCAATATAAAATAAAAAAACTTTCCCCTATACGTCCATTATCGAAATGTGCACAATCTTTTTGTATGCACCAGCTCCTACTGAGCATGTGCAAAAGTGTACTGTATATGATTTATTTATAAAATATTTTACCAGGAAGGATACATTGAGATTTCTCTCGTTTTCAAGTATGTCCTGGGTCCACAAAACATAAAATACAAAAACAATATTAATACATAATATATGCAAAAGTTTAACATAGAACAGGTAGGAAATATATAATCAACATGACAGGTGCATTCTGTTTTGAGATATGTAGAGAGGGATCTCTTAAAGGATATTAGGCTTGGGGAAGTTTTTAAAGTGTGAGGGAGGTCATTCCATAACTGTGGCGCTCTGTAGGAAAAGGAGGATCGAGCTGCTTTATTTTTGTATTGAGACAAACTAAATAATGTGCTGGTACTGGATCAGAGGTTATAGGAGGTGGGAATAGCCGGGGAGAGCATTTTGCTCAGGTAGGGTGGGAGCTTCCCAGAAAGGCTCTTAAACACAAAGCAGGAAAGATGGAGGGTGCGTCTGGATTCCAGCGTCAGCCAGTTTAGTTCTTTTAGCATGTCACAATGGTAGGTCCTGTAGTTACATTGTAGCACAAAGCGGCAGAACGAGTTATACAACGTATTAAGTTTATTAAGGTAAGTTTGCGGTGCAGGTGCGTATACTACATCCCCATAATCCATGATTGACATCAGTATTTGCTGTACAATCTTTTCCTTTTACTTTAGGGCTGAGGCAGGATTTGTTTCTTTACAGGGCACCTAGTTTTGGATAAAGTTTAGATGCAAGTTTTTCTATGTGGAGGCCAAAAGATAGATTGGGATCTAGCAACATACCCAAGTATTTGAAAGAGTGGACTGCGGTCAGCGTACAATTTGATTTTGTTTTGATGCATAGATGGGAATGTTGTAGTTTGTGTAATATAGGTCCTGTTCCAAAGATCATTGTGACAGTTTTGTCAGTGTTTAGGAAGAGTTTGTTTTTTGAGATCCACTTTTCTACCTCTGGGAACTGGTCTTGGAGCACTGCTTCAAGCTGCGGCAGATCGGGATTGTTTGCATAGATTACCATGTCATCTGCGTACATGTCTACAATTGAGGATTTGCAGACATTAGGCAGATCATTTATAAATAATGTGAATAGTAGGGGGCTGAGAATGGAACCTTGGGGAACACCACACGTGACTGGGAGAGGAAGGGAGTCGCTGTCAGAAATGGAGAAATATTGTGATTGATCCGATACATATGATTGAAACCAGGTTAGTGGACGATCAGCAATACCTGAGTTTTTTAGTTTGAGCAGTAGTATGTCGTGGTCTACTGTGTCAAAGGCCTTTGCAAAATCAAGGAAAATAGCTCCAGTTAGGTCTCCTTGTTCCATGCAAGTTTGGATGTTGTTTCAAACTTTTAGGAGGGCAGTAGTTGTGGAGTAATTCGGGCAAAAACCTGATAGTTAGATTGTTGGTAATACTCACATAATTGTGTATGGACGCATTTTTCTAAGATTTTTGACAATACTGGGAGCATTGATATTGGGCGATAGTTAGAAACCAAGGTTATCTCCCCACTTTTATGGATAGGCACTACTCTTGTTGTCTTCCAAAGTTTGGGTATGTATCCAGACACCAAGGATTCGTTAATTAGGGTTGTAACAGGTTTAGCAATTGCCGGTGCACTGAGCTTCAACAGCATTGCTGGAGCCTGTTGTGATCGGCTGATAGCGGTCATGTGATACAGGGAGAGGGAGAATTTGATTAACTTTGAAATTTTCCATAACATTTTCTACTGCTTGTTTCAAATTCAAAGTAAGAGGTATTGCATTGTCTTTTTGTTGTGTATTTGTTAGTTATTCTTTAGGTGGCTCTTTAAATACAATGCACTTACATTTGTTTAGCCTGCTTGTCCTGTAAAAGTAGTCTGGGAATTGTAGTTTTTCTATAGAGGCTGTAGAGCGTCTTGTGGAAATTAGCAGCCTGCTCATTCTACATACTACGCAGTGATTGGTTGATATGTGCTGGAGCACATTCATATGGGCCAATAGAGCATTAGAGTGTTTGAATTTCACACTATTATGCCCCTTTAAGCTTAAAGGGACACTGAACCCAAATTTTTCTTTTGTGATTCAGATAGAGCATGACATTTTAAGCAACTTTCTAATTTACTCCTATTATGAAATTTTATTCATTCTCTTGGTATCTTTATTTGAAATACAAGAATCTAAGTTTAGATGCCGGCCCATTTTTGGTGAACAACCTGGGTTGTTCTTGCGGATTGGTGGATAAATTCATTCACCAATAAAAAAGTGCTGTCCAGAGTTCTGAATAATAAAAAAAAAGCTTACATGCCTTCTTTTTCAAATAAAGATAGCAAGAGAATGAAGAAAAACTAATAATAGGAGTAAATTAGAAAGTTGCTTAAAATTGCATGCTCAATCTGAATCACGAAAGAAACAAATTGGGTTCAGTGTCCCTTTAATACCCTTTGAAAACTGCAGTAGGTAGTCATTTAAAATTCACATGATTCATTTATGCTTATTTATAATGAAACTTAGACTGTTTCTACATCCACTTGACAACCCCACACCCTGCACCATCATTCTTAATGGGATCACGCTCTAGAATTCTGGTTACCTCAGGGTAAATAGACTCTCTGGGCCCCATTACATATGCAGCGTTGTTCGCAAAATCCTCCGGCGCCAGATTTTACGCGATTTTGGTATTACATATAGCATACAAGTTACGCGCGTATATTTCACCCGTCGCTCGCAATTATTACTCCCATAGGCTAACATGGGACCGCGTCGTAAATCGGTATCCAATATCCAGCGCAAGGCCTTACGTGGCGAAAATGGAGAAATCTTACTCCATTTTTACCTAGCCATAAAAGGCAGCCATAGCAGGCCTTGCGCTGAGTATGGGAGCACCGTAACTCTCGAAAATGCCTGGAAAAATAAACTAACACCTAACGCATGCGCAATGTCTATCTACCTGTCAACCGCAATCCCCCACCGCAATAACTAATAAAGTCTGTTAACCCCTAAACCGCCATAGCCCACACCGCAATAAACCTATTCTAGTATTAACCCCTAAACCGCCATAGCCAACACCGCAATAAACCTATTCTAGTATTAACCCCTAAACTGCCATAGCCCACACTGCAATAAACCTATTCTAGTATTAACCCCTAAACCGCCATAGCCCACATAGCCTATTAAATGTATTAACCCCTAATCTGCCACCGCCAACGTTGCCGCCACTATAATAATGTTATTAACCCCTAAACCTAAGTCTAACCGTAACCCTAACACCCCCCTAACTTCTATAAGAGTAGGGGGCGCCCTAAATTACAATTGTAACAATGGTGAGGAGTAATACTATAAGGTATAATAATCTAGTATACAATTTTCTAGCATTCAGAACAGAATAATCAAATGTCAGATACAATTCAGGTTACTTAATAGAAAGTTACTATGTGGAGAACAGATATTATAGAGGCAGCAATCTGTAAAGAATCCGGCCGGGATCCCAAGAAGATGATCTACAAAACATAAAAAAGACAGATGCGCCACATGGCCCAATATTGTATGTTCAGCGGGGTAGATATATTCTAGTGGTGTCAATATTAACTCACAATCTAGGGAGCACTTCAGTTAGTGCAGCAGGAGCAGTCTGGGATCAATCACAGTCACCCAGCAGACCGACCTCTAGGGCAAAATGGTATGGTTCTGTAGTGGAGATACAAGCAAAAACAAAAGTGCCTATATGGCCTAGTACTGTTTGAACCAAAGGATGGAGTTCTGTGTATTTGAAAATATACTCACAATTTGTATAGCATCTTTATTGATGCTAATCAGGCAGGAAGGGATCAATGCAGTCACCCAACAGACTATGGCAGATTTTTGCAGCAGGCAGAGCCACAGAGCTCTCAAGAATCAGGTTAGGTCCAAATGATACACAATAGCAAGTGTTTAAATAAAAAGTTGATACTTTACTAGATAAAACCAATAAAAACAAGCGACGCGTTTCTCAGTCACAGACTGTTTCCTCAGGCTTAATAAAATAGTTTACAAACACTTGCTTTATATACCTAACCAAACTAATTACCACAATTGACGCCACTTGTTGTGGGTGTGGTCTATGACATCATTAGTATCCTAGCTGCAGAAATATTTTGACAACAACAATGTCTACATATACCCAATTTGTATGTTCTAAATCACACAATATAAATATACATTGTAACATACAATGCTTAAAATCATCACAGATGGTTTATACAATACAAATATATATAAAAACAATTTGCATGTTTTTTTGTGAAGCAAACCAAAAACAATTGTAACTTGTGATGGATAAATTAGTCATAAATCAAAATTCATTATATACAATATATAAGCTAAACATATATAGATTAAACACTTTAGTTATTTCTACACAGTTCCTTATTTTATAATTTCTAACAGATCATTCTCAAACGGCATTACCCCATTGTGATCCCTAGTAGAGAAGTGATACACTTTGTGTTAATAGTACTCAAACAGGCATTGGTATTAAGGCCATTGATTTATCTTAATCTAAATTATAGATGCGATAACATTACCCTTTTGTGATGAGGAATATTCCTACTAGGGAGTGAATCGAGATAGACCAAGCTTGTGCATTAATTTCAAAGCTAAATCGCTTACTTTATTCAAAACGCCAGTTTGACTTTCTAACTGGCGTGCATGTGAAGCTAGTGCGCATGTCTGTAGCGTTACCATAGGTACCCGGAGACCTATTCGGCTCCACGCTAAGCGCAAGTGAATGTGATTACGTGATAGGATAATGTAATCCTATGAGTGAGAGTAGCTATTGGCTGGGTTCCATCTATGGGCGTTGGTTATACCAATCGCTCTGAGCATTGTCAACACTAGCGCTAAAAATATTCTACCTATAATTGATGATCACAATATTGTCATGTTAATGATAATTATTATCTGCTGTTATATCATACACGAAATGTATTATATAGATGTATATATATTTTGTATTACTAGATAAAGTAATAACAAAGTAGTTGACTTGATATGTGGGGATAATATGTCGGCGTTTCTTAATGCAGTCTGCGCATGCGTGTGCGTTCGTCTATAGGTCATTACATAGCGAGAACGCATGCGTATGAGAGTAGGCACATTGGGTCTAGCCAATGAAAGAGAGTAGAGCCTTGGGCCAATCAAATGGTGGTTTCCCATCATGTGATGTGCCCGATTTCGTCACTAGAATATATGTTATAGATCGGAGCTGCGGGTAGCAGGTACAATCCATAACATTAGAGACGGATCTGTTAAAGACAGTCTGCTAGATAATAATTAATAATAAAGTCAGTGCGTTCAAGTAGGGCTAGATGTACAGGTCAAAGAAGTATAGTCCTTGATAGTAAGCGACTACTGTATTTATCGAGTCACTGATCCCATAACAAGCTCATAATAAGCACCATTCAGCAATATTATAACCATTCAAATTAATAAATGACTGTTGTATATCGGTAGGGAACAAAGTCTGTGGAGAGGTGTAAAATATTATTAATATAAATAAATATAAATAGTAAAGAGCGACACACGCTCACTGTAGGCTACAAATTATTGGGCATAATAAAGTGTTAAATTGGCGTGTTTGTTCCTAACCATCAAACTCCATGTAGACAATGATGGCAGTTTAGTGCTTAAACTTCAGATTGCTATTAAACTATGGTGGACGTGAGTGAAGTGAAGTGTGTGATGTATGTTTTTGACAAGTAAATATTATAATTGAACTGACCCTTCCTAAAAGAATACATAACATTTTAATATTCCCTAAATAGTGAACTGCATTTATTGGAATCGTGAAAGACATATTAAAACAGAGTTGTTTAATTGGTGGGTATAAACATATTATAAGGAATGTTATAAAAATGGGTAATTCTTAATGGATGTTAAAAACACTAAGTGATAGAAACTAAACAGAATCATATAAATTATCATGGTGCGATAGTGTAAGGACATACTTGTGAGTAATGGTGAACTAGGAGTAGAATGTAACAATGATAGGTGATAGTATCTGTAGTGAAATTAAGATACACTCACCATCAATTAATTTTATACATAATAATTAGTGAAAAACCTCATAATGAGTGAAAGCATATGTGATAGAGTGTCTATAATAAGCTATTATTATAAAAAAAAAAAAAAAAAAAAAAAAAAAAAAAAATTGTATTAATTGTATTAATAGTATTGTATTAATAGAGAGGAAATAGGTCCTATTTGGGCAGATCCAGCTATAACTTGAGCCTGAATAGATTACTGGGTTAACACAGTCAGATATTGAATGCAGCTAAATCTACACATTCGTTGAGCCCATCTGGTGCCAACGTGTGTAGTTTATGTATCCAGTAAGTCTCTCTACGACGCAAACTAAGAAATGGATTGTGACTATTTCTAGAAATTTGTTCAATGGGTATTATTGATAGTGTTTTCATACTGCCTTTGTGTGCAAAAGCACAGTGTCTCGAGAGGCTGTGCTTCAGATATTTTCTTTTAATATTATAAGCGTGTTCATTCCAGCGTTTCTTAATAGCGCGACTCGTACGCCCTACATATTGAGCCCCACATTGGCAACTCACCAAATAGATGACATAGGTTGATTCACAAGATAGTCTCTTATTAATTTTGAAATGTTCTCCTGTCTGATTGGAGGAAAAAAGATTAGTGCCACTTTTAACAATTTTGCACATATTACATTTGTGCTTCATGCACTTGAAGATTCCATTTTGAGGGACAAAATTGCCCAAGAAGGTCTTCCTTTGGCCTATTCGATGGTTAGAGGTACCGGCCTTATCCCTTACAATCTTGCTAGGGGCTAGTTTGTTTTTAAGGGTGGGAGCCCTTCTATAAACTATCCTAGGCTTGGACGGAATAAATTTTCTAAGATGTGGATCATCACAAATGATGGGCCAATGTCTAATTATGATTTTCTGAATCTCGCGAAAATTACTGTTAAAACCAGTAATAAATAGCGGTGTTTTATTATACTTTTCAATAGTTCTTTCCCTTGTTTTATTTATTTGGTTCTTGTCTGATATAAAATATGAGTTCCTGTCATCTTGTAATGCTCTAAGGTATCCTTTTTGGATAAGATCCAAAGGATAACCTTTTTCTAAGAATCTATCCTTCAGAATCAGTGATTGCCTTTTGTAGCTTTCTACGGTGCTACAGTTTCGTCTTATCCTTCTAAACTGCCCATAGGGCACGTTCCTCTTCCAACTCATATAGTGGTTGCTGGAGAAATTTAGGAAACTGTTGCAATCGACTTTTTTAAAAAAAGTTTCTGACATAATTGTACCATCACTAGCAAAAGATAGTGATAGATCCAAAAATTCTATCTTATTAGATTGGATATTGGAAGTAAATTCCAAATCAAATTCGTTGGCATTAAGTGATGTAGTAAATATGACCGCCTCCTCATGACTCCCCCTATACAAGATAAGTAGGTCGTCTATATATCGGCCATAGAACACCAGACCCGCACCCATAGGAGACCCATATATGTGTGTCTCCTCAAATTTGCCCATATACAAATTGGCAAAACTGGGTGCGAATCTGGTGCCCATGGCCGTACCCTTTACCTGGAGATAGTGTAGTCCCTGATATAAGAAGTAATTATGGTGGAGTATGAAGTGAATAATTTCGCAAATAAATTGTTGTTGTCTGGGCGGCATGTAAATATCAGTGGCTAGGTATGATTGGATTACCGTTAGTCCTTTATCGTGTGGAATGTTGGAATAAAGTGAACTTACATCACTAGTAATCCACCAAAGCTTGTTATCAGTTTTCTTAATACCTAGATTATTTAATTTATTTAGCAGATCTGTAGAATCCCTAATGAATGAGGGTAAATTTATAACGTGTTTTTGTAAAAAAGAATCAACATAAGCAGAAAGATGGTCAGTCAGACTATCTATACCTGCCACAATTGGGCGGCCTGGGGGGTGAGATGTATTTTTATGAATCTTGGGCAAGTGGTAGTAAAATGCTACACAGGGATTTTTAGGATAAAGATATTCTTTTTCCTTCTTAGATATAATGCCCTCATCAAATCCTTCTTTAAGAAGTGAGTAAAGTTGTTTTTGGTATATGGGGGTAGGATCTTTCGCTAAGAGTTTATAATAACTTTCATCTTTCAAGATGTTATCAGCTTCTAAAATGTAGTCAGATCTATTTTGGAGGACAATACCCCCACCCTTGTCCGCCTGGCGTATTATGATGTCTGAATTTGATGAAAGTATTTCAAGAGCTTGACGTTCACCAGGACTTAAATTGTGTCTGTATTTGGTTTTTTTAGACAGTTTTTCTAAATCTTTGAGTACCATTGATTGAAAAATGCTGATGTGCGAATTTCTCACACGAGGAGGATTAAAATTTGATTTGGGCTTAAAGTCTGTTTGTATATATTTCTCATTGAGTTGTTGTAATAATGTATCAGGATCAAAAGAGACCACACCATCTCTCAGGTGTTTATCCATAGAATCCAAAACTATGGGTAGACTATCAGTATTTTTTAAACGTTTTTCTGCGAAATACTTTTGTAGAGAAAGCTTCCTAGTGAAGCTGTTGATGTCCACAAATAGTTGGAACATGTTGGGACCATTAGTAGGGCTGAAAGATAACCCTTTTCCTAATACTCTGATTTCGTCATCAGATAATATATAATCTGACAAATTGAAAATTCCCTTTTTGTATTTTAATAACTTCTCTTTTTTGGAGGTTGAGGATTTTCCTCTATTTCCTCGTTTGTGTGTATCCTTTTTTGTCTTGGTGGTCGAGGGGACATGGACCAATGTTCTACACGGGGGTCTGGGCCCATCTCTAAAAAAGGAATATTATTATGTTCATTGTTAGTAGATGTACCTGGAGTATTAGGGGACTGATAATTATCAGAATTTAGTGGCTGGAATCTATTTATAGATTCAAATGATCTATTAGAGGATCTAGAACCATTAGAGTTTTCAAGGCCTCTGGGATCATTAGTGAAAGCTCTTTCTTTCATAATGGATCTTTCGTTATATGTATCAGTGTTCGTATTGAATGGTCTATCAATATGTTTAGGGTCTTTAAACCTGTTTGAGGGGTATCCATTGTTTTCATAAAATCTCTGATGATTGCCATCATTAGATTTGTGTGTCCTATTAAAATCATTTGATCTATCCCAAGAGTTATATGTGTGGGGATTATTGAATTGATGATATTGATGTTTATTTTCACGATAAGTATCATAATTGGAATTGGTGTTATTATGAGGTTGATGGTTTCTATGGTGACCTCTTTGTTGATATTGTTGGTTATCAGAAGAGTTATATGTACCGTCTTTGGTCATGTCAACTTCAGGAAATCTGTGCCTATATTGTCTGTCCATATGTGGGTACGGGTGTCTATCTCCCTGATTGTGAGACCATCTGTTGTTGTAGTTATTATTATCATGTCTCCTGGGAGTAAACCTAGGTGAGTCATAGTATCTATCTCCCTGATTGTGGGTTGTTCTATTGTTGAAATTATTAGCATCCTGTCTCCTAGGAGTAAACCTCGGTGGATAATTGGATGGTTTCATGGAACTATTGGTATTTGTCCCATTTTTCCGGTTGAAGGTGTATATTTCACCTTTGGCGTAATCGCCCTCATCTCTTATTAGTTTTTTATTTTTCCTTTTTATAATTTCGTTCTGGTATTCCTCAGCTCGGTCATATGCTGACTTTCTTAATCCCTCAAATTCAGTGTGATTCACAAATTTTTCTAGGTTCTGTTGTATATTATCTATTTCTATACCAGCCTCATTATACAAATGTTTCCTATGTTTGATTAGAATATCTATAAAAGTGTTAGCACAGGCACTGAGGGCATCTTCCCATTCTTTGAGGATATTACTGTTGTCTTTAAAAGAGCAATTTTTGAAGACTCTCAATCCTCTAGGTATCAATTTTTTGTTTTTATACTTCTGTAATGTTTCAAAATCCCACCAGTGTCTATGCTCAGACTTCAATGAGTTCTCTAATTTAGTAAATAAAGTATACATGGAGGGGTCAGATTCATTTTCATTCCCAGTTTGGTATGTAGTGGAACCCAAACTATTATTGTTTTTTCTCTTATTAGATCTTTCAATAGCAGACAACATAATTAGCAAGGTCGACTACCCCTAAAAAGGCCTATGGCAAAACACACCTAGGTGTATTCGCACTATTATTCTATAAGAGTAGGGGGCGCCCTAAATTACAATTGTAACAATGGTGAGGAGTAATACTATAAGGTATAATAATCTAGTATACAATTTTCTAGCATTTTGTCCCTCAAAATGGAATCTTCAAGTGCATGAAGCACAAATGTAATATGTGCAAAATTGTTAAAAGTGGCACTAATCTTTTTTCCTCCAATCAGACAGGAGAACATTTCAAAATTAATAAGAGACTATCTTGTGAATCAACCTATGTCATCTATTTGGTGAGTTGCCAATGTGGGGCTCAATATGTAGGGCGTACGAGTCGCGCTATTAAGAAACGCTGGAATGAACACGCTTATAATATTAAAAGAAAATATCTGAAGCACAGCCTCTCGAGACACTGTGCTTTTGCACACAAAGGCAGTATGAAAACACTATCAATAATACCCATTGAACAAATTTCTAGAAATAGTCACAATCCATTTCTTAGTTTGCGTCGTAGAGAGACTTACTGGATACATAAACTACACACGTTGGCACCAGATGGGCTCAACGAATGTGTAGATTTAGCTGCATTCAATATCTGACTGTGTTAACCCAGTAATCTATTCAGGCTCAAGTTATAGCTGGATCTGCCCAAATAGGACCTATTTCCTCTCTATTAATACAATACTATTAATACAATTAATACAATTTTTTTTTTTTTTTTTTTTTTATAATAATAGCTTATTATAGACACTCTATCACATATGCTTTCACTCATTATGAGGTTTTTCACTAATTATTATGTATAAAATTAATTGATGGTGAGTGTATCTTAATTTCACTACAGATACTATCACCTATCATTGTTACATTCTACTCCTAGTTCACCATTACTCACAAGTATGTCCTTACACTATCGCACCATGATAATTTATATGATTCTGTTTAGTTTCTATCACTTAGTGTTTTTAACATCCATTAAGAATTACCCATTTTTATAACATTCCTTATAATATGTTTATACCCACCAATTAAACAACTCTGTTTTAATATGTCTTTCACGATTCCAATAAATGCAGTTCACTATTTAGGGAATATTAAAATGTTATGTATTCTTTTAGGAAGGGTCAGTTCAATTATAATATTTACTTGTCAAAAACATACATCACACACTTCACTTCACTCACGTCCACCATAGTTTAATAGCAATCTGAAGTTTAAGCACTAAACTGCCATCATTGTCTACATGGAGTTTGATGGTTAGGAACAAACACGCCAATTTAACACTTTATTATGCCCAATAATTTGTAGCCTACAGTGAGCGTGTGTCGCTCTTTACTATTTATATTTATTTATATTAATAATATTTTACACCTCTCCACAGACTTTGTTCCCTACCGATATACAACAGTCATTTATTAATTTGAATGGTTATAATATTGCTGAATGGTGCTTATTATGAGCTTGTTATGGGATCAGTGACTCGATAAATACAGTAGTCGCTTACTATCAAGGACTATACTTCTTTGACCTGTACATCTAGCCCTACTTGAACGCACTGACTTTATTATTAATTATTATCTAGCAGACTGTCTTTAACAGATCCGTCTCTAATGTTATGGATTGTACCTGCTACCCGCAGCTCCGATCTATAACATATATTCTAGTGACGAAATCGGGCACATCACATGATGGGAAACCACCATTTGATTGGCCCAAGGCTCTACTCTCTTTCATTGGCTAGACCCAATGTGCCTACTCTCATACGCATGCGTTCTCGCTATGTAATGACCTATAGACGAACGCACACGCATGCGCAGACTGCATTAAGAAACGCCGACATATTATCCCCACATATCAAGTCAACTACTTTGTTATTACTTTATCTAGTAATACAAAATATATATACATCTATATAATACATTTCGTGTATGATATAACAGCAGATAATAATTATCATTAACATGACAATATTGTGATCATCAATTATAGGTAGAATATTTTTAGCGCTAGTGTTGACAATGCTCAGAGCGATTGGTATAACCAACGCCCATAGATGGAACCCAGCCAATAGCTACTCTCACTCATAGGATTACATTATCCTATCACGTAATCACATTCACTTGCGCTTAGCGTGGAGCCGAATAGGTCTCCGGGTACCTATGGTAACGCTACAGACATGCGCACTAGCTTCACATGCACGCCAGTTAGAAAGTCAAACTGGCGTTTTGAATAAAGTAAGCGATTTAGCTTTGAAATTAATGCACAAGCTTGGTCTATCTCGATTCACTCCCTAGTAGGAATATTCCTCATCACAAAAGGGTAATGTTATCGCATCTATAATTTAGATTAAGATAAATCAATGGCCTTAATACCAATGCCTGTTTGAGTACTATTAACACAAAGTGTATCACTTCTCTACTAGGGATCACAATGGGGTAATGCCGTTTGAGAATGATCTGTTAGAAATTATAAAATAAGGAACTGTGTAGAAATAACTAAAGTGTTTAATCTATATATGTTTAGCTTATATATTGTATATAATGAATTTTGATTTATGACTAATTTATCCATCACAAGTTACAATTGTTTTTGGTTTGCTTCACAAAAAAACATGCAAATTGTTTTTATATATATTTGTATTGTATAAACCATCTGTGATGATTTTAAGCATTGTATGTTACAATGTATATTTATATTGTGTGATTTAGAACATACAAATTGGGTATATGTAGACATTGTTGTTGTCAAAATATTTCTGCAGCTAGGATACTAATGATGTCATAGACCACACCCACAACAAGTGGCGTCAATTGTGGTAATTAGTTTGGTTAGGTATATAAAGCAAGTGTTTGTAAACTATTTTATTAAGCCTGAGGAAACAGTCTGTGACTGAGAAACGCGTCGCTTGTTTTTATTGGTTTTATCTAGTAAAGTATCAACTTTTTATTTAAACACTTGCTATTGTGTATCATTTGGACCTAACCTGATTCTTGAGAGCTCTGTGGCTCTGCCTGCTGCAAAAATCTGCCATAGTCTGTTGGGTGACTGCATTGATCCCTTCCTGCCTGATTAGCATCAATAAAGATGCTATACAAATTGTGAGTATATTTTCAAATACACAGAACTCCATCCTTTGGTTCAAACAGTACTAGGCCATATAGGCACTTTTGTTTTTGCTTGTATCTCCACTACAGAACCATACCATTTTGCCCTAGAGGTCGGTCTGCTGGGTGACTGTGATTGATCCCAGACTGCTCCTGCTGCACTAACTGAAGTGCTCCCTAGATTGTGAGTTAATATTGACACCACTAGAATATATCTACCCCGCTGAACATACAATATTGGGCCATGTGGCGCATCTGTCTTTTTTATGTTTTGTAGACCCCCCTAACTTAACTATTATTTAAATAAATGTACTATTATTAACTAAATTATTCCTATTTAAAACGAAATACTTACCTATAAAATAAACCCTAAGTTAGCTACAATATAATTAATAATGACATTGTAGCTATTTTAAGATTTATTTTTATTTTACAGGCAACTTTGTATTTATTTTAACTAGGTACAATAGTTATTAAATAGTTATTAACTATTTAATAACTTCCTAGCTAAAATAAGTACAAATTTACCTGTAAAATAAACCCTATCCTAAGTTACAATTACCCCTAACACTACACTATCATTAAATAAATTAATTAACTACAATTACCTAACATTAAATACAATTAAATAAAATAAAATACAAAAAAAACAAACACTAAATTACAGAAAATAAAAAGAAATTACAAGAAGTTTAAACTAATTACACCTAATCTAAGCCCCCTAATAAAATAAAAAAGCCCCCCAAAATAATAAAATTCCCTACCCTATACTAAATTACAAATAGCCCTTAAAAGGGATTTTTGCTGGGCATTGCCCCAAAGTAATCAGCTCTTTTACCTGTAAAAAAATAAATACAACCCCCCCAACATTAAAACCCACCACCCACACACCCAACCTTACTCTAAAACCCACCCAATCATCCCTTAAAAAACCTAACACTACCCCCTTGAAGATCACCCTACCTTGAGCCGTCTTCACCCAGCCGGGCAGAAGTCTTCATCCGATCCGGGCAGAAGTCTTCATCGAATCCGGGCAGAACAGGTCCTCCAAACGGGCAGAAGTCTTCATCCAAGCGGCATCTTCTATATTCTTCCATCCGACGAGGAGCGGCTCCATCTTGAAGACATCCGGAGCGGAGCATCCTCTTCTTACGATGTCCTAACGAAGAACGAAGGTTCCTTTAAGTGACGTCATCCAAGACGGCGTCCCTTCAATTCTGATTGGCTGATAGAATTCTATCAGCCAATCGGAATTAAAGTGTCAGTAAACCTAAAAAAATAATGTTATATAATTCTGCACATAGTGCAAAATTATATAACATTATTTTATTGCTCTCGACAGAGCAGGAGCGAGCTGCACTTAATGTTATGGCGTGGTCGGGCCGGGCTGTGACTATACAGCTGGCCCGATGCACTGTGTAAAAAAACAGACCCGCTCAGCAGAGAGCATAGAGCGGGTCTGTAAAACGGGCATATTTTAAAAAAATTAAAAGGGAAAAAAGGTTTTATATCGATAGCACTAAAATAATGTTATATAATTCTGCACTATGTGCAGAATTATATAACATTATTTTTTAGGTTTACTGTCCCTTTAAGGTAGGAAAAATCCTATTGGCTGATGCAATCAGCCAATAGGATTGAGCTCGCATTCTATTGGCTGATTGGAACAGCCAATAGAATGCAAGGTCAATCCTATTGGCTGATTGCATCAGCCAATCGGATTGAACTTCAATCCGATTGGCTGATTGAGCCGTCTTCACCGGCTGGGTAAAGACGGTTCAAGGTAAGGTGATCTTCAAGGGGGTAGTGTTAGGTTTTTTTAAGGGGGGATTGGGTGGGTTTTAGAGTAAGGTTGGGTGTGTGGGTGGTGGGTTTTAATGTTGGGGGGGTTGTATTTCTTTTTTTTACAGGTAAAAGAGCTGATTACTTTGAGGCAATGCCCCACAAAAGGCCCTTTTAAGGGCTATTTGTAATTTAGTATAGGGTAGGGAATTTTATTATTTTGGGGGGCTTAGATTAGGTGTAATTAGTTTAAACTTCTTGTAATTTTTTTTTATTTTCTGTAATTTAGTGGGGTTTTTTTTGTACTTTAGTTTATTTTATTTAATTGTATTTAATGTTAGGTAATTGTAGTTAATTAATTTAATTTATTTAATGATAGTGTAGTGTTAGGTGTAATTGTAACTTAGGTTAGTGTTTATTTTACAGGCAAATTTGTACTTATTTTAGCTAGGAAGTTATTAAATAGCTATTAACTATTTAATAACTATTGTACCTAGTTAAAATAAATACAAAGTTGCCTGTAAAATAAAAATAAATCCTAAAATAGCTACAATGTAATTATTAATTATATTGTAGCTATCTTAGGGTTTATTTTATAGGTAAGTATTTAGTTTTAAATACGATTAATTTAGTTAATAATAGTAAATCTATTTAGATTTATTTAAATAATAGTTAAGTTAGGGGGGGTTAGGGTTAGACTTAGGTTTAGTGGTTAATAAATTTATTATAGTGGCGGCGACGTTGGCGGCAGCAGATTAGGGGTTAATACATTTAATAGGCTATGTGGGCTATGGCGGTTTAGGGGTTAATACTTGAATAGGTTAATTACGTTGTGGCTATGGCGGTTTACGGGTTAATAATTGAGTTATTACTTGCGGTGTGGGTTTGATGGCGGATATAGGGGTTAATAGTTTAAATAGGCATATTGCGTTGTGGGGGGTTGTCGGTCTAGGGGTTAATACATTTATTATTAGTAGTGAGGGGAGGGGATTGCGGATATAGGGGTTTTACGTGTCGGACTTATTTTTGGGAGGCATGTTAGACTTATACTGGAGATTTATTATTTTCTTTACTTTTCTTAGGCGCCGGCAGTTTCTAAAGTGCCGTAAGTCACTAGCGACTCCAGAAATTTGTAGTTACGCTCAATTCTGGACATTGCTAGTTTATCAGACTTACGGCACTTTATGAACTGTCGGCGGGGTATATGTAATACCCCTATGTGCAAGGTGAAATTACGGGCGGCGCAGGTTCCCACGCTTGCGCCAAAACCTACGCCGTATATGTGATCGCGCCTAATGTGTGCACCATTTTGTCTCTAACTCTCCGAAGCCTTGAGTGAAATTACTGATGGCGTGGCTCTGATCAGCTGTATCTCCCCTTATTAAATAAATAAAAGTGTGCAAATAAAAGCTGCAGAAATTTGTTTAAAGGGACATTGTACACTATATTTTTCTTTGCATAAATGTTTTGTAGATGATCCATTTATATAGCCCATCTGGGAGTGTTTTTGTAAAAATCTATAGTTTTGCTTATTTTTTAAGAACACTGTGTTGATTTTCAGACTCCTCTAAAGTCCCAAAGTTGTAGATGTATACTGATGTCTACAGATTCCTGCAGCTCCTGTTTGTATACTTTGTCTTCATATGCTGAGAAGCGGGGGGTGTCTGCCTGTTCCTGCTTTCCCAGCCCCTTTCACTGGGTGTCCCAGCCTAACCTCATCAACAGTGCTAAGCTGGGAGCTTCTAAGTGATTTTTAAAAGGTTTTATACTGGATATTTAGATCAGTGTTTGTACATGTTCTTCCTTATAGTAGTGTCTATTGCATGCATTTAATCTGATCAGTAACGTTCAGCCTTTATGGTTTGTTCCCACTTATTTACGGTGGTCTTTTGGACTTCACTACTTGGATATTGACTCCCACATGTGATGACTCATGGACTCTCACCATCTGATGAAAGAAAACAACATTTATGCTTACCTGATACATTTATTTCACGATGATGAGAGTCCATGAACCCCTCCCCTTCTCTTTGTTAAGGGGGGGGCACTACTTGTTGCTTTATCTTTCCTGCTTTTCTGTTTTCCTTATCTTTTTGGCTGTAGAATCATGGGAAGTGGGAGGGATTTAGATCTCTGGTGTGTTGGGAGATCCTAGTGGTCAGGAGGGAAATTACAACACGTGATGACTCAGATTCTCACCATCATGAAAGAAATGAATTTATCTGGTGAGCATAAACAATTGTGTTTTTTGTGTTGTGCACTTTTGTATATCATTGTAGTACTGCAGTATTGTTTTTCTACTTCCTACTAATCCTTACTGGCTTACAGCACCCTCTATTGGAGAGGGAACTGATGTTGTTTAAAGGGACATTGTAGTGCATAATTACATGTTCTCATCTTTTAGCTACATTCTTGTACTACTCACCATAAAGTGTTTAACCCCACAAAAGCCCTGCCCAGGCACCGCAAGCATTGCAGCACCCGAGCCGGTGATGTGTCACCTATAGAGCTACGCTCCCCTTATCTCCCATATGCCAGGTGTATATTCCCTGTTTAGTGCTAAAAACAGGGGACATAATATCTCTATGTCTTCAATGTTTCAGACTAATTATTTGACTTGATCAGCCAGTGGTGATTTCTTTACAGAGTGCATTTTCTCCTCTTGGAACGATCTGCCTGGTGCATGAACTACGTTCAGACCTTACATATCATCAGGGGTAGAAGGGAAAGGAATGAGAATTAGCTTTTTAGTGCATGATAGAAAAGTTTGAGAACTTTGCAGTGGTTGCTAGTCAAAACTATTCTCCTCCTTGCAGCTGTTCTTGGTGTGCGATGGGTTAATGTTCCCATAAGTGGTAGCGTCTCTTTTAGAAGACTTTACATATAATGATGTGATATAACCCACAGGGAAAAATGAGATAATAACTTGTGAATTTAATTTAAAACAACTGATTGTCATTATTTGCATAATCACAACCTCGACATAGAAACATATGGGGGTGGGGGGGGGTGGCGCAGCAGAAAACCGCCCGCTGCTGATTGATTACTAAATGCATCAGTTCGCGTATAAACATTAGCAGCCTGGGATTTCACTCTGACACATTATCACAACAGTTTGACAACTGTCCACAAGTTCACTAGAAGAAAAATCTAATTAAAAAATATAACTTGGTTATTTGCAATTATTAAATGGTAATCGCTGAGGGGTCAGCTGACAATACCAACTTAGCGGTCGTTCAGCACATTGTTGTGTTAAAGGGACATAAAACCCAAATTCTTCTTTTTTATGATTCAGACAGAGAATGCAGTTTTCAACAACTTTCGAATTTACTTCTATTATCAGATTTTCTTCATTCTCTTGGTATCTTTTGTTGACAAGCAGGGACGTAAGCTCAGGAGTGTGCATGTGGCTGGAGCACTATATGGCAGCAGTTTTGCAAGAATGTGTCCTGCCATGTAGAGCCCCAGACACCTACTTACGTACCTCTTCAACAAAGAATACCAAGGGAACGATGCAAATTGTGATTGTGCTATGGTTAAGGGATGAATGCGATGTATCTTGCTTGGGGATGTCTTGTAAGATATATAGTTCGTACTCCTTGCATTAGGGATTACTGCTATTGAAGGTTCCCCTCATTCCAATGAGATGAAAACAGGGTCCTTAAAGGGACACTGAACACACATTGTTTCTTTTATGATTCAGATAGAGCAGCAGTTTTAAGCAACTTTCTAATTTACTCCTATTATCAATTTTTCTTCGTTCTCTTGGTATTTTTATTTGAAAAAGCAGGAATGTTAGCTTACGAGCCGGCCATTTTTGGTTCAGCACCTGGGTATCGCTTGCTGATTGGTGGCTAAATGTAGCGCTACCCATGTGCTGAACCAAAAATGGGCCGGCTCATAAGCTTATATTCCTGCTTTTCAAATAAAGAGAACAAAGAAAAATTGATACTAGGAATAAATTAGAAAGTTGCTTAAAATTGCATGCTCTATCTGAATCATAAAAGAAACAATTTGGGTTCAGTGTCCCTTTAAGGACCCAACACTGAGGCCCAATAATCTAAATCTCTCTGAACAGGAGAGATAATCTAAAAACTATGCAGGTTTTGTATATAAAGGGGAGTCTCCTATGTTACAATATAAGGTCTAAAAAATCCCAAACATTTGGGGTAATTTCTCTCCAAGGAGGCGAGATCTTGATACTCTTCAGCGTTTGTTTAACGTTAACAAATGAACTAATGATCACATTTGTCCTAAATGAATGTTGAACGTTCTCATTCTGACACTCATTGTTACAAACAAATGTTATATTTCCCTATTATGACTGCGACATTTGATTCAATGGGCTCCTTGTACATAGCAGCGTAATCTGCTCCGGAGCCCTTGCGGCGCATGTTCGCACATGCCAGCCTACTTCCTGCAATGTAAGCGTCCGCTGTTTTTACACTCCGCCACCTTTGAGTTGCTTAAGAGAAATCACAGAGAGCTTGCATGCTGAGGGTTATTGACCGTCCCTTCTCTGACGAGATTGGTCACATGAAAGAAGGGGCGGGCTCTGCATGCTCACTTGAACGTGTAATGATACATACGGGCAGCTGATCCTATTCATCCGCTGCCCGTATGCATCGGAGGCGAACGGACGACTTATCAAGTTGAGAAGCTTGTTTGCTCGCCTTTTAATACATGGAGCCCTATGAATATTCAGATATTATTGTCTAATGCTGATTCTTATTTGAATATTAATTATTTCTTGTTTTAATTTACATTCAATGTTACATTCACATTATGGAAATATCACATTTAAAACAATGGTAGAAACTGCTGTCAAGGGAAACAGATCTCAAGGGGAATATTTGTTCTACCATTTAAATGTCAAAAAATGTTTTGGGCATGTAGGTCGCTGGGCAAATGCACCAGGTCAGAGGTCATAGTCATTAACCATACATATTATATATGAAACCTACATTTTTTCTTTCACAATTCAGTTAGAGAGCATAGAAATGTTTAACAATTTTCCATTTTACTTCTATTATCAAATGTGCTTCTTTCTCTGTTTTCTTTGTTGAAGGAGCATCAATGCACTACTGGGAGCTAGCTGAACAGGTGAGGCATACATGTGCAACCAACAATCCCAGTAGTGCACTGCTGCTCTTGAGGCTACCTAGATATGCTTTTCAACAAAGGATACCAAGAGGACAAAGCAATTTTGATCAAAGACGTAAAATGGAAAGTTGTTTAAGATTACAGGCTGTATCGGAATCATGAAAGTTTCATTTTGACTTTACTGTGCCTTTAAATGAATGCAGGAGATGTATTGACTACTGCAGCAACAGTTTTAGATAAGCTTAGCTGTGATTTTGGTGTATATTGTACTCGTCATTTTTGCACTTTATGTGTTTATCTCATGCTTGGAGTCACAAGTGCTGCTGAGCTGGACATAGCCATTGAGTGACGCGGTCTTGTGACGGCCGCTGCTGATTGGCTCATCATCTGCTGTATATACAGTTTTCGCTCTAGAAGGTCCCTTTAAATGTAAGCTCATTTACTAAAGGATTTTTTTTAAAGTTGAATTCTTTTATTTTCATGCCAGGGACATGTTGCTTTCTATGTCGTGTTTAACTCAATACCAGACCTGAGCGGCCCTGATTGACAGCAGCAACAAGAGCTCTGTATGTTAAGCAAACACTTTTCCTACAATTTCCGCAGCACTGCAGCCTAATAAACAGCTTCTGATGTTTCCTCTTTACCAAAAGCTGTTTTTGATGTGGAGAACTTGTTTACTAAGATTGATATCTAGAGAGAAATAAGAGCGTCTCATCTGTGCCACAGAGAATCCGGAATGAGTTTGGCTTTATACGTTTCTGTAAACATATACATCTAGACGTCTGTAGCTCGCACTGAGCTTGTATTTAACCTCTGACAGTTTGCGCCAGTATGCATATTGGTACCACTGCACGCCAGCTAAACAGACAGACATTTATGTCCCTTTTAGGATCAATTAGTAGAAAATATATATAACAAAATCTGCTTGTTATAATAAAGAGGGTTTTTAGTCTACACTTAAGTTTAGTTTCAGAACATCTGCACATGAAAGGGTCAGTTAAGGACATTAAAGTGACATTAAACTGTCCCTAAGTGCATATATAAATATGTATTGTGTGCACAGACCTTTTGCAATGCAGTGCTTAACTTCCGATACGTATTGTCATATGTAAAATGTTTAAGCTCTATCAAACCAGACCTGCCAGCTTAATTGCTGATTTATACTTTGTAGTTATAAAATATTGTGTGCACAGACCTTTTGCAATGTAGTGCTTAATTGCTAATATATACTGTGCATATTTAAATGTGTTTTGTGTGCACAGGCCTTTTGCAATGTAGTGGTTAATTGCTAATGTATACAGTGCATATTTAAATATGTATTGTGTGCACATGCCTTTTGCAATGTAGTGCTTAATTGCTAATATATACTGTGCATATTTAAATGTGTTTTGTGTGCACAGGCCTTTTGCAATGTAGTGGTTAATTGCTAATGTATACTGTGCATATTTAAATATGTATTGTGTGCACATGCCTTTTGCAATGTAGCGCTTAATTGCTAATATATACTGTGCATATTTAAATGTGTATTTTGTGCACAGGCCTTTTGCAATGTAGTGCTTAATTGATGATATATACTGTGCATATATAAATATGTATTGTGTGCACAGGCCTTTTGCAATGTAGTTCTTAATTGCTGATATACGTATACTGTGCATATATAAATATGTATTGTGTGCACAGGCCTTCTGCAATGCAGAGTTTACTTGCTGATATATGCTGTGCATATATAAATATGTATTGTGTGTGCAGACCTTTTGTAATGTTGTGCTTAATTGCTGATATATACTGTGCATATATAAATATATATTGTGAGGCAGGACTTTTGTAATGCAGCACTTAATTGCTGATATATACTGTGCATATATAAATATGTATTGTGTGTGCAGACCTTTTGCAATGCAGCACTTAATTACTGATATATACCGTGCATATATAAATATGTATTGTGTGTGCAGACCTTTTGTAATGTGGTGCTTAATTGCTGATATATACTGTGCATATATAAATATGTATTGTGTGTGCAGACCTTTTGCAATGCAGCACTTAATTGCTGATATATACCGTGCATATATAAATATGTATTGTGTGTGCAGACCTTTTGTAATGTGGTGCTTAATTGCTGATATATACTGTGCATATATAAATATGTATTGTGTGTGCAGACCTTTTGCAATGCAGCACTTAATTACTGATATATACCGTGCATATATAAATATGTATTGTGTGTGCAGACCTTTTGTAATGTGGTGCTTAATTGCTGATATATACTGTGCATATATAAATATGTATTGTGTGTGCAGACCTTTTGCAATGCAGCACTTAATTGCTGATATATACCGTGCATATATAAATATGTATTGTGTGTGCAGACCTTTTGTAATGTGGTGCTTAATTGCTGATATATACTGTGCATATATAAATATGTATTGTGTGTGCAGACCTTTTGCAATGCAGCACTTAATTACTGATATATACCGTGCATATATAAATATGTATTGTGTGTGCAGACCTTTTGTAATGTGGTGCTTAATTGCTGATATATACCGTGCATATATAAATATGCATTGTGTGTGCAGACCTTTTGTAATGTGGTGCTTAATTGCTGATATATACTGTGCATATATAAAATGATTGATATCTCTTTAATGGTGTTTGGCACATTACATTACAGATTTTAGGTGTATTTGTTTCCTCTGCACGTTCAGGTTTGCAGAATGCAGTGATTATACAGTATTCCGTTGTCTGATTTACTTGCTGAGGTCCTGCCCTCAGAGCTTGCAATCAAGTGATTTGTGCAGGAGCAGTTATAATGCCAGACTGCACCAAAACGCTTTGTCAGAAACTAGAACTCAATAATTATAAAACCTAACAAGCTTTTGTTTTGTCTTATAATTGGCCCAGCTTTGTAATAAATGAGATGATCAACTGTAAACTGCAGGGTCTGTATTCATAGCTATGTACTGTACATGATTCCCGGAGCGCAAGCTGCAAGTCAGGCTGTATTTGGTAAATTATCTTCTACACTTTCATCCTTTTTTGTGTGATGTTGTCATTGTCTGTTACTGTGACATTTTTGCATTGGTGCAAACCGACTAAACACTGGGCAACTTCATTATTTTGTTTGACACCTGAGATTGTTGTAAATTTTGACAGCTTGGGACCGGCATCATACATGACAAATGACCACCTTAACCTTATTCTGGCAACACATTTAATCTCCTTTGAATAAAATGTGTCCTTTCCTATTACATCCTGTTCACTCGTTCCTGTTCTCTTAAAGTGGCAAGCTCTCGGGGCCCTTGTATCTTAGCAACATACTAACTCCAAGGCAGAAGCGACCACTCTGTCGGCCCCTCCCCCAGGTACTTGATTCTGTTCCAGTAGAAGAGATTTGATGGCGTGTTGTATGATAAAAGAAACCTCACTGCTCTTCCTTATCATTAATAGCTTTTTACAATACAAATTGATTACAAGAAAAAAACAAGTTAACCTTTGACCCAAGGAGACCAGAGAAATTTAGATTTTTTTCTTCTAACGCCTACATAAGTAATTCTGCTAATTATCGCGTACTTAGTTCTCAAGAAATAGATTGAGGCCATTATCTAATATTTGAAAATATTTAAGGTACTTGTCACAGATGTGATTTTATACAGGAGGAATATGATCCATGTTACTCTTATTAAAGGGACAGTTTACTCAAAAAAATTCTCCCCTTTAATTTGTTCCCAATGATCCACTTTACCTGCTGGAGTGTATTAAATTGTTTACAAGTAGCTCCTTTACCCTTATATTGGCATTTGAAATTGTTAATTTAGCATGTGGTATCCCCACCTATTCTGAAAGTTTGTGGCCGTGCGTACCAGCTATAGATAAGCTTTGTAAACACAGCCAGCAGAAGAAATTACACTCCCAGTGCGATATAGCAGAGATAAGGTAATAAAATGTTGATTTTCCATTGTTCTCTCAAAGTATTGGTGATTGTTTTAAGGACAGATATAAGATAAAGAAGCAGGTATATGTGCACAATGTGATACAGTAATGAGATCTGATTATACCTACAAGCTCAACCCATTTTATTAGGTTGTGGCTTCAAAACACAAAATCAGAGCTTTAATTTACAGAAACAAACCTTAAAAAGCTAATTTTCATTCATTTTTTACTCTGCAGTTGGTAAAAAAAGCAATTGTAAACACATTAAGGGAAAAACTATTTTACAGTATACTGTCCCTTTAAGTTCTGATTTTGCACCATAGATTGTAGATCTGTTCTTTGATGGGAAATAAAGCAAAAGCTAAAATTTGGTTATTGACTTATCATACGCTTGCTCTATAGAAGTTGGTACATCAGGAATTTCTTGTTTCGAACATTAATATATTTTGTTTTCTTGTTTTGGGAGAAAGTACAAGCTTGCTGTGTGCAATTACTTTAGGTATAGATTTGTATTTGCTTGTTTTCTCAGACGGTAATCTCGCCCCATCTGCTGTAACGTAATGTCGCGTTTAGACTTGTCCTGATCAAGGTAAGAAATTAAAAAGAAACGGAAGATACAGATCTGTCAGCTAACAAGTGTATGACAACTCATCTGGAAAATTAGTGACCAAATCTTCTGTATTTTTGTACAATATTTTTCCTCCAACGTGCACTGATTGCAGCGTATCTTCATAGCGGAGAACAGATGCTCTTCCTTACTTTTTTGGCTTCTACATAAAGTCAGAATGCCCTTGGTCTTTACTAGAGAAGTCACTGCTTTACGTCACCTTTTTGCAAATAGCCATATATTGAGTTTGGTGTGTGCCCAGCCTGGGTACTTCTGCAGGGCTTATAAACAATTATATCACACTTGTTAGAAGGTAGACACTTAATAATAAGAAGTGCTTAAGCTGACACACTGCGGCACAAGTGGCCTTTTTATATTTGCTTTAGAAAGGGCACCAACATCGGCAGTGTTTAAATCAGACACATTGAGTGCAGTGCTCAAAACTTCCACTAGATGGCAAGCTAAGGACACAGGTAAATTTGCCTCTTCTGCTGGGTAATAATGAAGCAGGGACCTTAGCTGTTGACTCTGGCTTCTGCTATTTACACGCCTGACTTCAAAGGCTTCAAACAGATGCTTTGTTCCACAAGGCACTTAACCATTTGGCTGTTAGTGAGGTCCACTGAGTATATATTTGCAGATATATACATATATATATATATATTATTTTTTGCATTGAAGAGTTACTCTGTTTTGCTGTTGTAGGCTGTCCTGTGTGTGCAGTGAATCACGACAAACTGAAGAAATGCTGCGGATAAAAATAAATAAAATAATTCTGAAGTGAAATTGTGCACGTGCGTGATTTTATTATTCACTGTCCGTATCTTGCAGATGGTTTAGCTTATTAGGCACGTGCTCATGTATACAGTCTTTTACTGTAAATTCCTGGCCCAGATGCAGGAGAATATGTCACAGGTAGATTAACTATACAGTGTTAGAAATACAAGATATTTAATATTTATCAAAAGTACAACTGTTTTGGTTATACTTCTAGTTTAATGGTAATAATGGCGCTGTGTGACATTGTACACTGATAGTTGTACTGACTGATACTGAAGTACATTAATAGTAGTACTGAGTGATACTGTACACTAATAGTAATACTGACTGATACTGTACACTAATAGTACTGACTGATACTGTACACTAATAGCACTGACTGATACTGTACACTAATAGTAGTACTGACTGATACTGTACACTAATAGTACTGACTGATACTGTACACTAATAGTACTGACTGATACTGTACACTGATAGTACTGACTGACACTGTACACTAATAGTAGTACTGACTGTTATTGTACACTAATAGTAGTACTGACTGATACTGTACACTAATAGTAGTACTGACTGATACTGTACACTAATAGTACTGACTGATACTGTACACTAATAGTACTGAGTGACACTGTACACTAATAGTAGTACTGACTGATACTGTACACTAATAGTAGTACTGACTGATACTGTACACTAATAGTACTGACTGATACTGTACACTAATAGCACTGACTGATACTGTACACTAATAGTAGTACTGACTGATACTGTATACTAATAGTACTGACTGATACTGTACACTAATAGTAGTACTGACTGATACTGTATACTAATAGTAGTACTGACTGATACTGTACACTAATAGTAGTGCTGATTGTTACTGTACACTAATAGTAGTACTGAGTGATACTTTACACTAATAGTACTGAGTGATACTGTAAACTAATAGTAATACTGGCTGATACTGTACACTAATAGTACTGACTGATACTGTACACTAAAAGTAATAATGACTGATACTGTACACTAATAGTAGTACTGACTGATACTGTACACTAATAGTAGTACTGACTACTGTACACTGATAGTAGTACTGAGTGATATTGTATACTAATAGTAGTACTGACTGATACTGTACACTAATAGTAGTACTGACTGATACTGTACACTAATAGTAGTACTGACTGATACTGTACACTAATAGTAGTACTGACTACTGTACACTTATAGTAGTACTGAGTGATACTGTATACTAATAGTAGTACTGACTGATACTGTACACTGATAATACTGACTGATACTGTACACTGATGGTACTGACTGATGCTGTACACTAATAGTAGTACTGACTGATACTGTACACTAATAGTAGTACTGACTGATACTGTACACTAATAGTACTGAGTAATATTGTACACTAATAGTAGTACAGACTGATACTGTACACTAATAGCACTGACTGATACTGTACACTAATAGTAGTACTGACTGATACTGTACACTAATAATACTGACTGATACTGTACACTGATAGTACTGACTGATACTGTACACTAATAGTAGTGACTGATACTGTACACTGATAGTACTGACTGACACTGTACACTAATAGTAGTACTGACTGATACTGTACACTAATAGTAGTACTGACTGATACTGTACACTAATAGTACTGAGTAATATTGTACACTAATAGTAGTACTGACTGATACTGTATACTAATAGTAGTACAGACTGATACTGTACACTAATAGCACTGACTGATACTGTACACTAATAGTAGTACTGACTGATACTGTACACTGATAGTAGTACTGACTGATACTGTACACTGAAAGTACTGACTGATACTGTACACTAATAGTAGTACTGACTGATACTGTACAATAATAGTAGTACTGACTGATACTTTACACCTAATAGTAGTACTGACTGATACTGTACACTAATAATAGTTCTGACTGATACTGTACACTGATAGTAGTACTGAGTGATACTGTACACTGATAGTAGTACTGAGTGATACTGTACACTAATAGTAGTACTGAGTGATACTGTACACTAATACTAGTACTGACTGATACTGTACACGAATAGTAGTACTGACTAATACTGTACACTAATAGTAGTACTGAGTGATACTGTATACTAATAGTACTGACTGATATTGTACACTAATAGTACTGACTGATGCTGTACACTGATAGTACTGACACTGTAACTAACTGTAGTACTGACTGATACTGTACACTAATAGTAGTACTGAGTGATACTGTATACTAATAGTAGCACTGAGTGATACTGTACACCTAATAGTAGTACTGACTGATACTGTACACTAATAATAGTTCTGACTGATACTGTACACTGATAGTAGCACTGAGTGATACTGTATACTAATAGTAGCACTGAGTGATACTGTACACCTAATAGTAGTACTGACTGATACTGTACACTAATAATATTTCTGACTGATACTGTACACTGATAGTAGTTCTGACTGATACTGTACACTGATAGTAATACTGAGTGATACTGTACACTAATAGTAGTACTGAGTGATACTGTACACTGATAGTAGTACTGACTGATGCTGTACACTAATAATAGTACTGACTAATACTGTACACTAATAGTAGTGCTGACTGATACTCTATACTAATAGTAGTACTGACTGATACTGTACACTAATAGTAGTGCTGATTGTTACTGTACACTAATAGTAGTACTGAGTGATACTGTACACTAATAGTACTGAGTGATACTGTACACTAATAGTAGTACTGAGTGATACTGTATACTAATACTACTGACTGATACTGTACACTAATAGTAATAATGACTGATACTGTACACTAATAGTAGTAATGACTGATACTGTACACTAATAGTAGTACTGACTGATATTGTACACTTATAGTAGTACTGACTACTGTACACTGATAGTAGTACTGAGTGACACTGTATACTAATAGTAGTATTGACTGATACTGTACATTAATAATACTGACTGATACTGTACACTGATAGTACTGACTGACACTGTACACTAATAGTAGTACTGACTGATACTGTACACTAATAGTACTGACTGATACTGTACACTAATAGTAGTACTGACTGTTATTGTACACTAATAGTAGTACTGACTGATACTGTACACTAATAGTAATACTGACTGATACTGTACCCTAATAATAGTTCTGACTGATACTGTACACTAATAGTAGTACTGAGTGATACTGTATACTAATAATAATACTGACTGATACTGTACAATAATAGTAGTACTGAGTGATACTGTTTGCTAATAATAGTACTGACTGATACTGTACACTAATAATAGTACTGACTGATACTGTACACTGATAGTAGTACTGACTGATGCTGTACACTAATAATAGTACTGACTAATACTGTACACTAATAGTAGTGCTGACTGATACTGTATACTAATAGTAGTACTGACTGATACTGTACACTAATAGTAGTGCTGATTGTTACTGTACACTAATAGTAGTACTGAGTGATACTGTACACTAATAGTACTGAGTGATACTGTACACTAATAGTAGTACTGTGTGATACTGTATACTAATAGTACTGACTGATACTGTACACTAATAGTAATAATGACTGATACTGTACACTAATAGTAGTACTGACTGATACTGTACACTAATAGTAGTACTGACTGATATTGTACACTAATAGTAGTACTGACTACTGTACACTGATAGTAGTACTGAGTGACACTGTACACTAATATTAGTACTGACTGATACTGTACACTAATAGTACTGACTGATACTGTACACTAATAGTAGTACTGACTGTTATTGTACACTAATAGTAGTACTGACTGATACTGTACACTAATAGTAATACTGACTGATACTGTACCCTAATAATAGTTCTGACTGATACTGTACACTAATAGTAGTACTGAGTGATACTGTATACTAATAATAATACTGAGTGATACTGTACAATAATAGTAGTACTGAGTGATACTGTTTGCTAATAATAGTACTGACTGGTACTGTACACTAATAATAGTACTGACTGATACTGTACACTGATAGTAGTACTGAGTGATACTGTACATAAATAGTAGTACTGACTGATACTGTGCACTAATAATAGTACTGACTGATACTGTGCACTAATAATAGTACTGACTGATACTGTACACTAATAGTAATACTGACTGATACTGTACACTAATAGTAGTACTGATTGATACTGTACTCTAATAGTACTGGCTGATACTGTATACCAATAGTACTGACTGATACTGTACACTAATAGTACTACTGACTGATACTGTACACTAATAATAGTACTGGCTGATACTGTACACTAATAGTACTGACTGATACTGTACACTAATAGTACTGACTGATACTGTACACTAATAGTAGTACCGACTGATACTTTACACTAATAGTAGTACTGATTGATACTGTACTCTAATAGTACTGACTGATACTGTACCCTAATACTAGTACTGGCTGATACTGTACACCAATAGTACTGACTGATACTGTACACTAATAGTGCTACTGACTGATACTGTACACTAATAATAGTACTGGCTGATACTGTACACTAATAGTACTGACTGATACTGTACACTAATAGTACTGACTGATACTGTACACTAATAGTAGTACTGACTGATACTGTACACTGATAGTAGTACTGACTGATACTGTACACTACAAATCAATCATAGTGTAATCGGCTGCGCCCGGAAGGAATCACCAAGCTCACTATATAGGTACCTCCTAACAAAGGTTCCAATGTGATAACTATAGTAAAAACAGAATATAAGAGCGCCAAAAAAGCTAAAGGTGAAAATCACGGCTTACAATTGGAACTAAAAAACAAGCTTCAGGTTTAAAAACAATATATTGGTTACCAATTATAGATAATGTATGAAGTAAGAAAAATGCTATATCTAAATGAAAACTCAGTATTTATTACCAAAAGTAAAATGAATAAAAGTATGAACAAGCGGAGCTGTAGCAGATGGTAAGTGCTACGGCTATAGGGGAGACCAGTAAACTGATCAGTAAACTACTCAATAGACAGGTTAAACAAACAGTAATTAAATAAACACTTATACGTGCTAAAACTATTACGGAACAAAAATGATTGCAATAAATGCAAGGAATATAATAATACAGTACAGTAGGATAATACAGTGCAAAAAATGCAATGAAATAATATGAGTGATACTGTAAAAAAGGTGGTCACATATAGTAAGTGACGTGTGCTATATGATATAGCATATTTTTTGTGTATACACATTAGTGCACTAATCTGCACTTGCTATATCATATAGCACACGTCACCTACTATATGTGACCCCTTTTTTACAGTATCACTCATATTATTTCATTGCATTTTTTGCACTGTATTATCCTACTGTACTGTATTATTATATTCATTGCATTTATTGCAATCATTTTTGTTCAGTAATAGTTTTAGCACGTATAAGTGTTTATTTCATTACTTTTTGTTTAACCTGTCTATTAAGTAGTTTACTGATCAGTTTACTGGTCTCCCCTATAGCCGTAGCACTTACCATCTGCTACAGCTCCGCTTGTTCATACTTTTATTCATTTTACTTTTGGTAATAAATTCTGAGTTTTCATTTAGATATAGCATTTTTCTTATTTCATACGTTATCTATAATTGGTAACCAATATTTCTTCTGTTATGTGTGATCAGTCCACGGGTCATCATTACTTCTGGGATATAACTCCTCCCCAACAGGAAATGCAAGAGGATTCACCCAGCAGAGCTGCATATAGCTCCTCCCCTCTACGTCAGTTCCAGTCATTCTCTTGCACCCAACGACTAGATAGGATGTGTGAGAGGACTATGGTGATTATACTTAGTTTTTATGACTTCAATCAAAAGTTTGTTATTTTACAATAGCACCGGAGCGTGTTATTACTTCTCTGGCAGAGTTTGAGGAAGAATCTGCCAGAGTTTTTTACTATGATTTTAACCGGAGTTGTTAAGATCATATTGCTGTTCTCGGCCATCTGAGGGAGGTAAAGGCTTCAGATCAGGGGACAGCGGGCAGATGAATCTGCATTGAGGTATGTAGCAGTTTTATTTTCTGAATGGAATTGATGAGAAAATCCTGCCATACCGTTAAAATGACATGTATGTATACACTTTAGTATTCTGGGGATGGTATTTCACCGGAACTACTCTGTTAAAGGTCACTAATCCTTTTAATAACTAATTATCATGTTAAACGTTTTTGCTGGAATGTAGAATCGTTTACATTGCTGAGGTACTGTGTGAATAAATATTTGGGCATTATTTTCCACTTGGCAGCCTTTTTTGCTTTTATTTGTGACAGTTTCGTTTCTCTTCACTGCTGTGTGGGAGAGGGAGGGGCCGTTTTTGGCGCTCTTTGCTACGCATCAAAAAATTCCAGTCAGTTACTTTTATATTTCCTGCATGATCCGGTTCATCTCTGACAGATCTCAGGGGTCTTCAAACTTCTTTTAAGGGAGGTAAATTCTCTCAGCAGAGCTGTGAGAATTCTTATAGTGACTGTGAATAAAAACGTTGCTTTGTATTTTTTATGTCAAAGTTAATTATTGTTATTTTACTAATGGGAACAAACCTTTGCTAAAAGTTGTGTTGTTTTAAAGTTTGATGCTATAACTGTTTTTCAGTTCATTATTTCAACTGTCATTTAATCGTTTAGTACCTCTTTGAGGCACAGTACGTTTTTGCTAAAAAAGATTATAACCAAGTTGTAAGTTTTTTTGCTAGTGTGTTAAACATGTCTGACTCAGAGGAAGATATCTGTGTCATTTGTTCCAATGCCAAGGTGGAGCCCAATAGAAATTTATGTACTAACTGTATTGATGCTACTTTAAATAAAAGTCAATCTGTACAATGTGAACAAATTTCACCAAACAGCGAGGGGAGAGTTATGCCGACTAACTCGCCTCACGCGGCAGTACCTGCATCTCCCGCCCGGGAGGTGCGTGATATTATGGCGCCTAGTACATCTGGGCGGCCATTACAGATAACATTACAAGATATGGCTACTGTTATGACTGAAGTTTTGTCTAAATTACCAGAACTAAGAGGCAAGCGTGATCACTCTGGGGTGAGAACAGAGTGCGCTGACAATGCTAGGGCCATGTCTGATACTGCGTCACAGCTCGCAGAGCATGAGGACGGAGAGCTTCATTCTGTGGGTGACGGTTCTGATCCAAACAGATTGGACTCAGATATTTCAAATTTTAAATTTAAATTAGAGAACCTCCGTGTATTACTAGGGGAGGTCTTAGCAGCTCTCAACGATTGTAACACCGTTGCAATACCAGAGAAACTGTGCAGGTTGGATAAATACTTTGCGGTACCGGCGAGTACTTTCCTATACCTAAGAGACTAACTGAAATTGTTACTAAGGAGTGGGATAGACCCGGTGTGCCGTTCTCACCCCCTCCAATATTTAGAAAGATGTTCCCAATAGACGCCACCACTCGGGACTTATGGCAAACGGTCCCCAAGGTGGAGGGAGCAGTTTCTACTTTAGCTAAGCGTACCACTATCCCGGTGGAGGATAGCTGTGCTTTCTCAGATCCAATGGATAAAAAATTAGAGGGTTACCTTAAGAAAATGTTTGTTCAACAAGGTTTTATATTGCAACCCCTTGCATGTATCGCGCCGATTACGGCTGCGGCAGCATTTTGGATTGAGTCGCTGGAAGAGAACCTTAGTTCATCTACGCTAGACGACATTACGGACAGGCTTAGAGTCCTTAAACTAGCTAATTCTTTCATTTCGGAGGCCGTAGTACATTTAACCAAACTTACGGCTAAGAACTCAGGATTCGCCATACAGGCACGTAGGGCGCTGTGGCTAAAATCCTGGTCAGCAGATGTTACTTCTAAGTCCAAGTTACTTAATATACCTTTCAAGGGGCAGTCTTTATTTGGGCCCGGTTTGAAAGAAATTATCGCTGACATTACAGGAGGTAAGGGCCACGCCCTACCCCAAGACAAAGCCAAAGCTAAGGCTAGACAGTCTAATTTTCGTCCCTTTCGGAATTTCAAAACAGGAGCAGCATCAACCTCCACTGCACCAAAACAGGAAGGAGCTGTTGCTCGTTACAGGCAAGGCTGGAAGCCTAACCAGGCCTGGAACAAGAGCAAGCAGGCCAGGAAACCTGCTGCTGCCCCAAAGACAGCATGAATCGAGAGCCCCCGATCCGGGACCGGATCTAGTGGGGGGCAGACTCTCTCTCTTCGCCCAGGCCTGGGCAAGAGATGTTCAGGATCCCTGGGCACTAGAGATCATATCTCAGGGATACCTTCTAGACTTCAAATTATCTCCCCCAAGAGGGAGATTTCATCTGTCAAGGTTGTCAACAAACCAGATAAAGAAAGAAGCGTTTCTACGCTGCGTACAAGATCTGTTATTAATGGGAGTGATCCATCCGGTTCCGCGGTCGGAACAAGGACAAGGGTTCTACTCAAACCTGTTTGTGGTTCCCAAAAAAGAGGGAACTTTCAGGCCAATCTTAGATTTAAAGATTCTAAACAAATTCCTAAGAGTTCCATCGTTCAAAATGGAAACTATTCGGACAATTTTACCCATGATCCAAGAGGGTCAGTACATGACCACTGTGGATTTAAAGGATGCTTACCTTCACATTCCGATCCACAAAGATCATCACCGGTATCTAAGGTTTGCCTTCTTAGACAGGCACTACCAGTTTGTAGCTCTTCCATTCGGATTGGCTACGGCTCCAAGAATCTTCACAAAGGTTCTGGGTGCCCTTCTGGCGGTACTAAGACCGCGAGGGATTTCGGTAGCTCCGTACCTAGACGACATTCTAATACAAGCTTCAAGCTTTCAAACTGCCAAGTCTCATACAGAGTTAGTTCTGGCATTTCTAAGGTCGCATGGATGGAAAGTGAACGAAAAGAAGAGTTCTCTCTTTCCTCTCACAAGAGTTCCATTCTTGGGGACTCTTATAGATTCTGTAGAAATGAAGATTTACCTGACAGAAGACAGGTTAACAAAGCTTCAAAACGCATGCCGTGTCCTTCATTCCATTCAACACCCGTCAGTAGCTCAATGCATGGAGGTGATCGGCTTAATGGTAGCGGCAATGGACATAGTACCTTTTGCACGCCTACATCTCAGACCGCTGCAATTATGCATGCTAAGTCAGTGGAATGGGGATTACTCAGATTTGTCCCCTACTCTGAATCTAAATCAAGAGACCAGAAATTCTCTTCTATGGTGGCTTTATCGGCCACACCTGTCCAGGGGGATGCCATTCAGCAGGCCAGACTGGACAATTGTAACAACAGACGCCAGCCTACTAGGTTGGGGCGCTGTCTGGAATTCTCTGAAGGCTCAGGGACTATGGAATCAGGAGGAGAGTCTCCTGCCAATAAACATTCTGGAATTGAGAGCGGTTCTCAATGCCCTTCTGGCTTGGCCCCAGTTAACAACTCGGGGGTTCATCAGGTTTCAGTCGGACAACATCACGACTGTAGCTTACATCAACCATCAGGGAGGGACAAGAAGCTCCCTAGCAATGATGGAAGTATCAAAGATAATTCGCTGGGCAGAGTCTCACTCTTGCCACCTGTCAGCAATCCACATCCCGGGAGTGGAGAACTGGGAGGCGGATTTCTTGAGTCGCCAGACTTTTCATCCGGGGGAGTGGGAACTTCATCCGGAGGTCTTTGCCCAAATACTTCGACGTTGGGGCAAACCAGAGATAGATCTCATGGCGTCTCGCCAGAACGCCAAACTTCCTCGCTACGGGTCCAGATCCAGGGATCCGGAAGCAGTTCTGATAGATGCTTTGACAGCACCTTGGAATTTCGGGATGGCTTATGTGTTTCCACCCTTCCCGCTGCTTCCTCGATTGATTGCCAAAATCAAACAAGAGAAAGCATCAGTAATTCTAATAGCACCTGCATGGCCACGCAGGACTTGGTATGCAGATCTAGTGGACATGTCATCCTGTCCGCCTTGGTCTCTACCTCTAAGACAGGACCTTCTGATACAGGGTCCATTCAAACATCAAAATCTAACTTCTCTGAAGCTGACTGCTTGGAAATTGAACGCTTGATTTTATCAAAACGTGGTTTTTCTGAGCCGGTTATTGATACCCTGATTCAGGCTAGGAAGCCTGTTACCAGAAGGATTTACCATAAAATATGGCGGAAATACCTATACTGGTGCGAATCCAAAGGTTACTCCTGGAGTAAGGTTAGGATCGCTAGGATATTGTCTTTTCTACAAGAAGGCTTAGAAAAGGGTTTATCAGCTAGCTCATTAAAGGGACAGATTTCAGCTCTATCCATCTTGTTACACAGGCGTCTGTCAGAAAATCCAGACGTCCAGGCCTTTTGTCAGGCTCTAGCTAGGATCAAGCCTGTGTTTAAGGCTGTTGCTCCGCCATGGAGTTTAAACTTAGTTCTTAACGTTTTACAGGGTGTTCCGTTTGAACCCCTTCATTCCATTGATATAAAATTGTTATCTTGGAAAGTTCTGTTTTTAATGGCTATTTCCTCGGCTCGAAGAGTTTCTGAGTTATCAGCCTTACATTGTGATTCCCCTTATCTGATTTTTCACTCAGACAAGGTAGTTCTGCGTACTAAACCTGGGTTCTTACCTAAGGTAGTCACTAACAGGAACATCAATCAAGAGATTGTTGTTCCATCCCTGTGTCCAAATCCTTCTTCAAAGAAGGAACGTCTTCTACACAATCTGGATGTAGTTCGTGCCCTCAAGTTCTACTTGCAGGCAACTAAAGATTTTCGCCAAACTTCTTCCCTGTTTGTCGTTTATTCTGGACAGAGGAGAGGTCAAAAAGCTTCTGCTACCTCTCTCTCTTTTTGGCTTCGTAGCATAATACGTTTAGCCTATGAGACTGCTGGACAGCAGCCTCCTGAAAGAATTACAGCCCACTCCACTAGAGCTGTGGCTTCCACTTGGGCCTTTAAGAATGAGGCCTCTGTTGAACAGATTTGCAAGGCTGCAACTTGGTCTTCGCTTCATACTTTTTCCAAATTTTACAAATTTGACACTTTTGCTTCTTCGGAGGCTATTTTTGGGAGAAAGGTTCTTCAGGCAGTGGTTCCTTCTGTATAATGAGCCTGCCTATCCCTCCCGTCATCCGTGTACTTTTGCTTTGGTATTGGTATCCCAGAAGTAATGATGACCCGTGGACTGATCACACATAACAGAAGAAAACATAATTTATGCTTACCTGATAAATTCCTTTCTTCTGTTGTGTGATCAGTCCACGGCCCGCCCTGTTTTAAGGCAGGTAAATATTTTTTAAATTATACTCCAGTCACCACTTCACCCTTGGTTACTCCTTTCTCGTTGATTCTTGGTCGAATGACTGGGACTGACGTAGAGGGGAGGAGCTATATGCAGCTCTGCTGGGTGAATCCTCTTGCATTTCCTGTTGGGGAGGAGTTATATCCCAGAAGTAATGATGACCCGTGGACTGATCACACAACAGAAGAAAGGAATTTATCAGGTAAGCATAAATTATGTTATTGTTTTTAAACCTGAAGCTTGGTTTTTAGTCCCGATTGTTAGCCGTGATTTTCACCTTTACCCTTTTTGGCGCTCTTATATGCTGTTTGATACTGTACACAATTAGTAGTACTGACTGATGCTGTACACCAATAGTAGTACTGAGTGATACTGTATACTAATAGTAGTACTGACTGATACTGTACACTGATAGTAGTACTGACTGATACCGTACACTAATAGTAGTACTGACTGATACTGTACACTAATAGTAGTACTGATACTGTACACTAATAGTAGTACTGACTGATACTGTACACTAATAATAGTACTGAGTGATACTGTACACTAATAGTACTGACTGATACTGTACACTAATAGTACTGAGTGATACTGTATACTGATAGTAGTACTGACTGATAATGTACACTAATAGTATTACTGACTGATACTGTACACTAATAGTACTGACTGATACTGTATGCTAATAGTAGTACTGAATGATACTGTATACTAATAGTAGTACTGACTGATACTGTACACTGATAGTAGTACTGACTAATACTGTATACTAATAGTAGTACTGACTGATACTGTACACTAATAGTACCGACTGATACTGTACACTAATAGTAGTACTGAGTGATACTGTATACTAATAGTACTGACTGATACTGTACACTAATAGAAGTACTGACTGATACTGTACACTGATAGTAGTACTGACTGATACTTTACACTAATAGTACTGACTGATACTGTACACTAATATTAGTACTGACTGATACTGTACACTAATAGTAGTACTGAGTGATACTGTATACTAATAGTAGTACTGAGTGATACTGTACACTAATAGTACTGACTGATACTGTACACTAATAGTAGTATTGACTGATACTGTACACTAATAGTAGTACTGACTGATACTGTACACTGATAGTAGTACTGACTGATACTGTACACTAATAGTAGTACTGAGTGATACTGTACAATATTAGTACTGACTGATACTTTACACTAATAATAATACTGACTGATACTGTACACTAATAGTAGTACTGAGTGACACTGTACACTAATAGTACTGACTGATACTGTACACTAATAGTAATACTGACTGATACTGTACACTAATAGTAGTACTAACTGATACTGTACACTAATAGTAGTACTTACTGATACTGTACACTAATAGTAGTACTGATACTGTACACTAATAGTAGTACTGATACTGTACACTAATAGTAGTACTGACTGATACTCTACACTAATAGTAGTACTGACTGATACTGTACACTAATAGTAGTACTGACTAATACTGTACACTAATAGTAGTACTGACTGATACTGTACACTAATAGTAGTACTGACTGACACTGTACACTAATAGTAGTACTGACTAATACTGTACACTAATAGTAGTATTGACTGATACTGTACACTAATAGTAGTACTGACTAATACTGTACACTAATAGTAGTACTGACTGATACTGTACACTAATAGTACTGAGTGACACTGTACACTAATAGTAATACTGACTGATACTGTACACTAATAGTACTGAGTGATACTGTACACTAATAGTAGTACTTACTGATACTGTACACTGATAGTAGTAGTACTGACTAATACTGTACACTAATAGTAGTACTGACTGATACTGTACACTAATAGTAGTACTGACTGATACTGTACACTAATAGTAGTACTGACTGATACTGTACACTAATAGTACTGAGTGACACTGTACACTAATAGTAATACTGACTGATACTGTACACTAATAGTAGTACTGACTGATACTGTATACTAATAGTTATACTGACTGATACTGTATACTAATAATAGTACTGAGTGAAACTGTACACTAATAGTAGTACTGACTACTGTACACTAATAGTACTACTGACTGATTCTGTACACTAATAATAGTACTGACTGATACTGTACACTAATAATAATACTGAGTGACACTACAAATAATGTCTGTCTTTTAGATTTGTCACAATCACAGGTTTGTACAATCCCACTATAGCATTTGCTACGCAGCACATATAACTTAGGTAATGAAGAGGTTAACCTGTTTTTATGCAGGTTTTTTTTACAGTTTCTGATAAAGACATTTTTATGTGGATGCCTTTTCATTTCAAAGCACTGAGCATGGAAATAGATTGGTCATACTTGTTCCTCTGAACACCCTGTGCCATGTGCCCTCTGCACCCTGCGCGCTGCCTGTACCAGGGTGCCTGTGGGAGGGGATGTGGCATGAGCTGCAGAAATTCTTAGGATTTATGCAGGTCCTTGTGTCCAATTAATCATTCTGTGAGCTGTGCCTTCCCCATCATGTCACAGATAACTGGGGTTATTTTTGTATATTCCTCTTCTCATTTATTACTGAGATATTGTCTAAACCCATCAGAGTCCACATTATGAGATTTTTAAATTATGTTTTTCTGGCCTATTAATGACGTTTTTTCATGACCATTAGCCTCTTATCGATCAGCGAGAGCCACAAATGATTTAAAATGGCTCCATGTATTGTTACAATCTTTACATACCACAACAGTCTCCTTCACAAATTTGCGTGGAACTAGATAATATAGGTAGAGAAGCGGTTAAACACTATCGCCTAGATTACGAGTTTTGCATTAGAGGCTGTGTGGTGCTAACAAGCAGTTTATGCTCACCGCTCACTTACAGACAGCGCTGGTATTACAGGTTTTTACAAATCCGGCGTTAGCCACAAAAAAGTGAGCGTAGAGCAAAATTTAGCTCCACATCTCACCTCAATACCAGCGCTGCTTACGTTAGCGGTGAGCTGGTAAAACATGCTAGTGCACAATTTCCCTATAGGAATCAATGGGGGAGAGCCGGCTGAAAAAAAAACAGCGCAAGCAGCGTAAAGCTCCTAACGCAGCCCCATTGATTCCTATGGGGAAATACATTTATGTCTACACCTAACACCCTAACATGAACCCCTAATATTACACTTATTAACCCCTAATTTGCCGCCCCCTACATCGCCGACACCTGCATTATATTATTAACCCCTAATCTTCTGCTCCGGACACCGCCGCCACCTACATTATACTTATGAACCCCTAATCTACCGCCCCCAACATCGCCGACACCTACATTTTATTTATTAACCCCTAATCTGCCGCCCCCAACGTCGTCACCACTATAATAAAGTTATTAACCCCTAAACCTAACCCTAACCCTAACACTCCCTAACTTAAATATAATTAAATAAATCTAAATAAAATTACTACAATTAACTAAATTATTCCTATTTAAAACTAAATACTTAACTATAAAATAAAAAATAATTAGGTAGAATAGTTATTAAATAGTTATTAACTATTTAATAACTACCTAGCTAAAATAAATACAAATACAATCAGCCAATAGGATTGAGCTGGCATTCTATTGGCTGTTCCAATCAGCCAATAGAATGCCAGTTCAATCCTATTGGCTGATTGCATCAGCCAATATGATTTTTTCTACCTTAATTCCAATTGGCTGAATGGATGGATGAAGATAGAAGATGCCATCTGGATGAAGACCTCTGCCCGTCTGGAAGACCACTGCCCGTCTGGAAGACCACTTCTGCCCGGTTGGATGAAGACTTCTGCCCGTCTGGAGGTTGGGTGAAGACGTCTCCCGGTAAGGTGATCTTCAAAGGGTTAGTGTTAGTTTTTTTTAAAGGGGGATTGGGTGGGTTTTAGAGTAGGGTTGGTTGTGTGGGTGGTGGGTTTTAATGTTGGGGGGGGGGTTGTATTTCTTACAAGAGCTGATTACTTACAAGAGCTGATTACTTACAAGAGCTGATTACTTTGGGGCAATGCCCCGCAAAAGGCCCTTTTAAGGGCTATTTGTAATTTAGTGTAGGGTACGGCTTTTTTTTTATTTTGGGGGGCTTTTTTATTTTGTTACGGGGATTAGAGTAGGTGTAATTAGTTTAGAAATCTTGTAATTTGTTTATTATTTTCTGTAATTTAGTGGGGGGGTTTCGTACTTTAGATAATTTTATTTAATTGTAATTAATTGTATTTAATTTAGGTAATTAATTGAATTGTAGTGTAGTGTTAGGTGTAATTGTAACTTAGGTTAGGTTTTATTTTACAGGTAAATTTGTATTTATTTTAGCTAGGTAGTTATTAAATAGTTAATAACTATTTAATAACTATTCTACCTAGTTAAAAAAAAATAATAAAAAATACAAAGTTGTCTGTAAAATAAAAATAAACCCTAAGCTAGATACAATGTAACTATTAGTTATATTGTAGCTAGTTTAGGGTTTATTTTATAGGTAAGTATTTAGTTTTAAATAGGAATAATTTAGTTAATGATAGGAATTTTATTTAGATTTATTGTAATTATAATTAAATTAGGGGGTGTTAGGGTTAGGGTTAGACTTAGGTTTAGGGGTTAATACATTTAATATAGTGGCGACGACGTTGGGGGCGGCAGATTAGGGGTTAATAAATGTAGGTAGGTGGCAGTGATGTTAGGGACGACAGATTAGGGGTTAATAATATTTTAATAGTGTTTGCGAGGCGGGAGTGCGGCAGTTTAGGGGTTAATATGTTTATTATAGTGGCAGCGATGTCCGGTTCGGCAGATTAGGGGTTAAAATTTTTATTTTAGTGTTTGCTGTGGGGGGGCCTCGGTTTAGGGGTTAATAGGTAGTTTATGGGTGTTAGTGTACTTTTTAGCACTTTAGTTAAGAGTTTTATGCTACAGCGTTGTAGTGTAAAACTCTTAACTACTGACTTTAAAATGCGGTACCAGGCTTGACAGGAGAGGGTCTACCGCTGACTTTTTGTCAGACTCGTAATACCAGCGCTATGCAAGTCCCATTGAAAAAATAGGATACGCAATTGACGTAAGTGGATTTGCGGTATTTCCAAAACTGGCCAAAAAAGTGAGCGGTACACCTGTACCTGCAAGACTCGTAATACCAGCGCGCGTTAAAAAGCAGCATTAGGACCTCTTAACGCTGCTTTTTAACCCTAACGCACAACTCGTAATCTAGGCCTATATAAATTAGTTTTAAATAATGACATAATGAACTTCTACAAGGTCTGTGAATGTTCCTCCTTGTAGTTTTCAGCTTTGTCTCTACTTGTGTTAAAGATTCTGGGTTCACATTACACACAGTGCTGTGGAATCTATCAGCGCTCTACAAATTTTTGATAATAATAATTTGTCTCTGAGCACAGAGCTATGTGCTAAAATAAGAGGAACGTACCATCACAGTAACCCTCATTGTATTGGAATGCCCCTGGCGCTCAGTAGGAATATCTGCTGACTGGTTTCCATGCAACCACATGTACGCAGTGTGATTTGGGTACAACATCTGTGTATCACTTTTATTTAAAGCACAGTGTATAACTGCACTAAACTAAATAAAATACATTTAAAGTTGCTATAAAACGTAATTTATGTGTAATCATGTAAATCCTGCTGGGTGTTTTTCTGTATCCTGATGCCAGTTCACACAAAGGCATGCCCAGGTTTAATCACGAAACATGGCATTAAAACGTGTTACAGCTACTGGGTATCTGGGCATTATGCTTCCAGCTAATACATCACAAGGAACCCAACATAATACTTGTCAAGTGTGTGACAGATAAATTGTTAAGTACCACAAACAACTCAACATCTCCATTGATGGGGCATAGAAAGCACAATACGTTTATGGTTCACATAGAGCCTTTAAAGGAGCACTAGATGGTAGGAAACGTGCTATTATCAAACTGACCTCTCTCTCTTGATCTACTTTGCTGTTGAAACTTTGCTCCTTTCCTTGAGAGCATACTGAGGTAGGCTCAGGATTGTGTATTTTATGTAAAACATTGTTAGAAACACTGCTGCCATATAGAGCACACCACACATGCACGCAATTGAACCTAACTCAGTATGCTGGAAGTTAACTAAAAAAAAGCTGCCTATTAGAGTTTTTCTGTGTCTAAAACCAGGTCAGACCACTTATCTCTTACTAAAAAATTTCATAAAATGCCATATTAGCAAGAGAATTATTGTTTCAGCACTGGTGCATGCCCCTGGGATGTGCACTAGTACTAAGTTGCCATTTTACCAGCCAATAGTGCTAGTGTATAAGCAAAGGTTACAACATAAGAAAGCAAAATATATATAAACCCATAAAATATATATGAGTGAATATGGATCTAAAAATAATGTAATATATAATACATATTGTTAATAACCAATGTAATTATAAGAGCATTTAAATTAGTTAAAAAATGTTGTAAGATAAATATGTCTTGCCCTGTATTGTTTAAATAAGCCATGGGTAAACATACCTGTGTACATATTAGATGCAGTAAAGTACAGTAAAAAAAATTTTTTGGATCATATTGTGAGATGTGGAAGTCTGAAGTTATTTTAAAAAAAATAAATAAATGAAGTCTGGAAACATCTTTTATACGCTTTCTTGAAGAAGATTAAGGATCTAGTTAATAGAAAAGAATATTTCTTTTGCAATCATTGTCTTGTAAAGCAATGTGAAAAATGGTCCAATTCTATAATTGGATTGTTTTTGGTCCAGAAGCCTGGATAGGAATGGTTTCAGAAGCCTAGATAGAAATTGTTTCTGAATTTTGCATAGAAATGGTTCCAGAAGCCTGTATAGAAATGGCTTCAGAAGCTTGGATAGAAATGGTTTCAGAAGCCTAGATAGAAATGGTTTCAGATGCCTAGATAGAAATTGATTCAGAAGCTTAGATAGAAATGGTTTCAGAAGCCTAGATAGAAATGGTTTCAGAAGCTTAGATAGAAATGTTTTCAGAAGCCTAGATAGAAATGGTTTCAGAATTTTGCATAGAAATGGTTCTTGAAGCCTAGATAGAAATGGTTTCAGAAGTCTGGATGGAAATGGTTTCAGAAGCCTAGATGGAAATGGTTTCAGAAGCCTGGATGGAAATGGTTTCAGAAGCCTAGATAGAAATAAGTTCAGAAGCCTGGATAGAAATGGTTTCAGAAGCCTGGGTAGAAATGGTTTCAGAATCTTGGATAGAAATGGTTTCAGAATCCTTGATATAAATGGTTTCAGAAGCCTGTATATAAATGGTTTCAGAAGCCTGGATATAAATGGTTTCAGAAGCCTGGATGGAAATGGTTTCAGAAGCCTAGATAGAAATAATTTCAAAAGCCTGGATAGAAATGGTTTCACAATACCGGATATAAATGGTTTCACAATACCGGATAGAAATGGTTTCACAATACTGGATAGAAATGGTTTCACAATACCAGAAAGAAATGTTTTCAGAATCCTGGATAGAAATGGTTTCACAATACCAGATAGAATTGGTTTCAGAATCCTTGATAGAAATGGTTTCAGAATCCTTGATAGAAATGGTTTCAGAATCCTGGATAGAAATGGTTTTAGAATCCTGAATAGAAATGGTTTCAGAAGCCTGAAAATAAATGGTTTCAAAAGCCAGGATAGAAATGGTTTCACAATACCAGATAGAAATGGTTTCAGAATCCTTGATAGAAATGGTTTCAGAATCCTGGATAGAAATGGTTTTAGAATCCTGAATAGAAATGGTTTCAGAAGCCTGAAAATAAATGGTTTCAAAAGCCTGGATAGAAATGGTTTCACAATACCAGATAGAAATGGTTTCAGAAACCTTGACAGAAATTGTTTCCTAATCCTTGATAGAAATGGTTTCAGAATCCTGGATAGAAATGGTTTTAGAATCCTGAATATAAATGGTTTCAGAATCCTGAATAGAAATGGTTTCAGAAGCCTGGAAAGAAATGGTTTCAGAAGCCTGGAAAGAAATGGTTTCAGAATCCTGGATAGAAATGGTTTCAGAATCCTTAATAGAAATGGTTTCAGAATCCTTAATAGAAATGGTTTCAGAATCCTGGATAGAAATGGTTTCAGAATCCTGGAAAGAAATGGTTTCAGAAACCTGGATAGAAATGGTTTCAGAATCCTTAATAGAAAAATGGTTTCAGAATCCTTAATAGAAATGGTTTCAGAATCCTGGATAGAAATGGTTTCAGAATCCTGGATAGAAATGGTTTCAGAATCCTGGATAGAAATGGTTTCAGAAGCCTGGATAGAAATGGTTTCAGAAGCCTGGATAGAAATGGTTTCAGATGCCTGGATAGAAATGGTTTCATACGCCTGGATAGAAGTTTCCAATTTACTTAATTTACTGTTCAGAAGCTTAGATAGAAATGTTTTCAGAAGCCTAGATAGAAATGGTTTCATAAGCTTAGATAGAAATGTTTTCAGAAGCCTAGATAGAAATGGTTTCAGAATTTTGCATATAAATGGTTCTTGAATCCTAGATATAAATGGTTTCAGAAGCCTGGATGGAAATGGTTTCAGAAGCCTAGATAGAAATAAGTTCAGAAGCCTGGATAGAAATGGTTTCAGAAGCCTGGGTAGAAATGGTTTCAGAATCTTGGATAGAAATGGTTTCAGAATCCTGGATATAAATGGTTTCAGAAGCCTGGATATAAATGGTTTCAGAAGCCTGGATATAAATGGTTTCAGAAGCCTGGATATAAATGGTTTCAGAAGCCTGGATATAAATGGTTTCAGAAGCCTGGATGGAAATGGTTTCAGAAGCCTAGATCGAAATAATTTCAAAAGCCAGGATAGAAATGGGTTCACAATACCGGATAGAAATGGTTTCACAATACTGGATAGAAATGGTTTCACAATACCAGAAAGAAATGTTTTCAGAATCCTGGATAGAATTGGTTTCAGAATCCTTGATAGAAATGGTTTCAGAATCCTTGATAGAAATGGTTTCAGAATCCTTGATAGAAATGGTTTCAGAATCCTTGATAGAAATGGTTTCAGAATCCTGGATAGAAATGGTTTTAGAATCCTGAATAGAAATGGTTTCAGAAGCCTGAAAATAAATGGTTTCAAAAGCCTGGATAGATATGGTTTCACAATACCAGATAGAAATGGTTTCAGAATCCTTGACAGAAATGGTTTCCTAATCCTTGATAGAAATGGTTTCAGAATCCTGGATAGAAATGGTTTCAGAAGCCTGGAAAGATATGGTTTCAGAAGCCTGGAAAGAAATGGTTTCAGAATCCTGGATAGAAATTGTTTAAGAATCCTGGATAGAAATTGTTTCAGAATCCTGGATAGAAATGGTTTCAGAATCCTGAATAGAAATGGTTTCAGAATCCTGGATAGAAATGGTTTCAGAATCCTGGATAGAAATGGTTTCAGAATCCTGAATTTAAATGGTTTCACAATACTGGATATAAATGGTTTCATAATCCTGGGTAGAAATGGTTTCAGAATCCTGGGTAGAAATGGTTTGAGAAGCTTGGATAGAAATGGTTTCAGACGCCTGGATAGAAATGTTTTCATATGCCTGGATAGAAGTTTCCAATTTACTGTTATCAAATTTGCTTTGTTTCCATGACATTCTTTGTTGAATAGATACTTATGTAGGTGTCTGCAGCAGTCCTGAGCTTACATCCCTGATAAATAGGCTTAGATAGATAGAAATGTTTTCAGAAGCCTAGATAGAAATGGTTTCAGAATTTTGCATAGAAATGGTTCTTGAAGCCTAGATAAAAATGGTTGCAGAAGCCTGGATGGAAATGGTTTCAGAAGCCTGGATGGAAATGGTTTCAGAAGCCTAGATAGAAATAAGTTCAGAAGCCTGGATAGAAATGGTTTCAGAAGCCTGGGTAGAAATGGTTTCAGAATCTTGGATAGAAATGGTTTCAGAATCCTGCATAGAAATGGTTTCAGAAGCCTGGATATAAATGGTTTCGGAAGCCTGTATATAAATGGTTTCAAAAGCCTGGATAGAAATGGTTTCAGAAGCCTGGATATAAATGGTTTCGGAAGCCTGTATATAAATGGTTTCAAAAGCCTGGATAGAAATGGTTTCAGACCCCTGGATAGAAATTGTTTCAGAAGCCTTCATATAAATGGTTTCAGAAGCCTGGATGGAAATGGTTTCAGAATCCTGGATAGAAATGGTTTCAGAATCCTGGATAGAAATGGTTTCAGAATCCTGGATAGAAATGGTTTCAGAATCCTGGATAGAAATGGTTTCAGAATCCTGGATAGAAATGGTTTCAGAAGCCTGGATATAAATGGTTTCGGAAGCCTGTATATAAATGGTTTCAAAAGCCTGGATAGAAATGGTTTCAGACCCCTGGATAGAAATTGTTTCAGAAGCCTTCATATAAATGGTTTCAGAAGCCTGGATGGAAATGGTTTCAGAAGCCTAGATAGAAATAATTTCAAAAGCCTGTATAGAAATGGTTTCACAATACCGGATAGAAATGGTTTCACAATACCGGATAGAAATGGTTTCACAATACCGGATAGAAATGGTTTCACAATACCGGATAGAAATGGTTTCACAATACTGGATAGAAATGGTTTCACAATACCAGAAAGAAATGTTTTCTGAATCCTGGATAGAAATGTTTTCACAATACCAGATGGAAATAGTTTCAGAATCCTTGATAGAAATGGTTTCAGAATCCTGGATAGAAATGGTTTCAGAATCCTGAATAGAAATGGTTTCAGAAGCCTAAAATGAAATGGTTTCAAAAGCCTGGATAGAAATGGTTTCACAATACCGGATAGAAATGGTTTCACAATACCGGATAGAAATGGTTTCACAATACTGGATAGAAATGGTTTCACAATACCAGAAAGAAATGTTTTCAGAATCCTGGATAGAAATGGTTTCACAATACCAGATAGAAATGGTTTCAGAATCCTTGATAGAAATGGTTTCAGAATCCTGGATAGAAATGGTTTCAGAATTCTGAATAGAAATGGTTTCAGAAGCCTGGAAAGAAATGGTTTCAGAAGCCTGGAAAGAAATGGTTTCAGAAGCCTGGAAAGAAATGGTTTCAGAGGCCTGGAAAGAAATGGTTTCAGAAGCCTGGAAAGAAATGGTTTCAGAATCCTGAATAGAAATGGTTTCAGAAGCCTGGAAAGAAATGGTTTCAGAAGCCTGGAAAGAAATGGTTTCAGAAGCCTGGAAAGAAATGGTTTCAGAATCCTGGATAGAAATTGTTTAAGAATCCTTGATAGAAATGGTTTCAGAATCCTGGATAGAAATAATTTCAGAATCCTGAATAGAAATGGTTTCAGAAGCCTGGAAAGAAATGGTTTCAGAAACCTGGATAGAAATGGTTTCAGAATCCTTAATAGAAATGGTTTCAGAATCCTGTATAGAAATGGTTTCAGAATCCTGTATAGAAATGGTTTCAGAATCCTGAATATAAATGGTTTCACAATACTGGATAGAAATGGTTTCAGAATCCTGGATAGAAATGGTTTCAGAATCCTGGATAGAAATGGTTTCAGAATCCTGGGTTGAAATGGTTTCAGAAGCCTGGATAGAAATGGCTTCAGAATCTTAGATAGAAATGGTTTCAGAATCCTGCATAGAAATGGTTTAAGAAGCCTGGATATAAATGGTTTCGGACGCCTGGATATAAATGGTTTCAGACCCCTGGATATAAATTGTTTCAGAAGCCTGCATATAAATGGTTTCAGAAGCCTGCATATAAATGGTTTCAGAAGCCTGGATGGAAATGGTTTCAGAAGCCTAGATAGAAATAATTTCAAAAGCCTGGATAGAAATGGTTTCACAATACCGGATAGAAATGGTTTCACAATACTGGATAGAAATGGTTTCACAATACCGGATAGAATTGGTTTCACAATACTGGATAGAAATGGTTTCACAATACCAGAAAGAAATGTTTTCAGAATCCTTGATAGAAATGGTTTCAGAATCCTGGATAGAAATGGTTTCAGAATCCTGAATAGAAATGGTTTCAGAAGCCTGAAAAGAAATGGTTTCAAAAGCCTGGATAGAAATGGTTTCACAATACCGGATAGAAATGGTTTCACAATACCGGATAGAAATGGTTTCACAATACTGGATAGAAATGGTTTCACAATATTGGATAGAAATGGTTTCACAATACCAGAAAGAAATGGTTTCACAATACCAGATAGAAATGGTTTCAGAATCCTTAATAGAAATGGTTTCAGAATCCTGGATAGAAATGGTTTTAGAATCCTGAATAGAAATGGTTTTAGAATCCTGAATAGAAATGGTTTCAGAATCCTGAATAGAAATGGTTTCAGAAGCCTGGAAAGAAATGGTTTCAGAATCCTGAATAGAAATGGTTTCAGAAGCCTGGAAAGAAATGGTTTCAGAAGCCTGGAAAGAAATGGTTTCAGAATCCTGGATAGAAATTGTTTAAGAATCCTTGATAGAAATGGTTTCAGAATCCTGGATAGAATTGATTTCAGAATCCTGAATAGAAATGGTTTCAGAAGCCTGGAAAGAAATGGTTTCAGAAACCTGGATAGAAATGGTTTCAGAATCCTGTATAGAAATGGTTTCAGAATCCTGAATAGAAAGGGTTTCAGAAGCCTGAAAAGAAATGGTTTCAAAAGCCTGGATAGAAATGGTTTCACAATACCGGATAGAAATGGTTTCACAATACCGGATAGAAATGGTTTCACAATACTTCTTTTTTTTTTTTTTTATTGGAACTTTTTCTTTTCTCTTGATGACATAATAGGGAAAAAAAAATACAATATACAAAGAAAAAAAAACAATTATACAACAATCAAGAGTACAGTTCAAAAATAAAATTCAAGAGTATTTTCATTAATTAATTAATTCTCCAATACTGGATATAAATGGTTTCATAATCCTGGGTAGAAATGGTTTCAGAATCCTGGGTAGAAATGGTTTGAGAAGCTTGGATAGAAATGGTTTCAGACGCCTGGATAGAAATGTTTTCATATGCCTGGATAGAAGTTTCCAATTTACTGTTATCAAATTTGCTTTGTTTCCATGACATTCTTTGTTGAATAGATACTTATGTAGGTGTCTGCAGCAGTCCTGAGCTTACATCCCTGATAAATAGGCTTAGATAGATAGAAATGTTTTCAGAAGCCTAGATAGAAACGGTTTCAGAATTTTGCATAGAAATGGTTCTTGAAGCCTAGATAAAAATGGTTGCAGAAGCCTGGATGGAAATGGTTTCAGAAGCCTGGATGGAAATGGTTTCAGAAGCCTAGATAGAAATAAGTTCAGAAGCCTGGATAGAAATGGTTTCAGAAGCCTGGGTAGAAATGGTTTCAGAATCTTGGATAGAAATGGTTTCAGAATCCTGCATAGAAATGGTTTCAGAAGCCTGGATATAAATGGTTTCGGAAGCCTGTATATAAATGGTTTCAAAAGCCTGGATAGAAATGGTTTCAGAAGCCTGGATATAAATGGTTTCGGAAGCCTGTATATAAATGGTTTCAAAAGCCTGGATAGAAATGGTTTCAGACCCCTGGATAGAAATTGTTTCAGAAGCCTTCATATAAATGGTTTCAGAAGCCTGGATGGAAATGGTTTCAGAATCCTGGATAGAAATGGTTTCAGAATCCTGGATAGAAATGGTTTCAGAATCCTGGATAGAAATGGTTTCAGAAGCCTGGATAGAAATGGTTTCAGAAGCCTGGATAGAAATGGTTTCAGATGCCTGGATAGAAATGGTTTCATACGCCTGGATAGAAGTTTCCAATTTACTTAATTTACTGTTCAGAAGCTTAGATAGAAATGTTTTCAGAAGCCTAGATAGAAATGGTTTCATAAGCTTAGATAGAAATGTTTTCAGAAGCCTAGATAGAAATGGTTTCAGAATTTTGCATATAAATGGTTCTTGAATCCTAGATATAAATGGTTTCAGAAGCCTGGATGGAAATGGTTTCAGAAGCCTAGATAGAAATAAGTTCAGAAGCCTGGATAGAAATGGTTTCAGAAGCCTGGGTAGAAATGGTTTCAGAATCTTGGATAGAAATGGTTTCAGAATCCTGGATATAAATGGTTTCAGAAGCCTGGATATAAATGGTTTCAGAAGCCTGGATATAAATGGTTTCAGAAGCCTGGATATAAATGGTTTCAGAAGCCTGGATGGAAATGGTTTCAGAAGCCTAGATCGAAATAATTTCAAAAGCCAGGATAGAAATGGGTTCACAATACCGGATAGAAATGGTTTCACAATACCGGATAGAAATGGTTTCACAATACTGGATAGAAATGGTTTCACAATACCAGAAAGAAATGTTTTCAGAATCCTGGATAGAATTGGTTTCAGAATCCTTGATAGAAATGGTTTCAGAATCCTTGATAGAAATGGTTTCAGAATCCTTGATAGAAATGGTTTCAGAATCCTTGATAGAAATGGTTTCAGAATCCTGGATAGAAATGGTTTTAGAATCCTGAATAGAAATGGTTTCAGAAGCCTGAAAATAAATGGTTTCAAAAGCCTGGATAGATATGGTTTCACAATACCAGATAGAAATGGTTTCAGAATCCTTGACAGAAATGGTTTCCTAATCCTTGATAGAAATGGTTTCAGAATCCTGGATAGAAATGGTTTCAGAAGCCTGGAAAGATATGGTTTCAGAAGCCTGGAAAGAAATGGTTTCAGAATCCTGGATAGAAATTGTTTAAGAATCCTGGATAGAAATTGTTTCAGAATCCTGGATAGAAATGGTTTCAGAATCCTGAATAGAAATGGTTTCAGAATCCTGGATAGAAATGGTTTCAGAATCCTGGATAGAAATGGTTTCAGAATCCTGAATTTAAATGGTTTCACAATACTGGATATAAATGGTTTCATAATCCTGGGTAGAAATGGTTTCAGAATCCTGGGTAGAAATGGTTTGAGAAGCTTGGATAGAAATGGTTTCAGACGCCTGGATAGAAATGTTTTCATATGCCTGGATAGAAGTTTCCAATTTACTGTTATCAAATTTGCTTTGTTTCCATGACATTCTTTGTTGAATAGATACTTATGTAGGTGTCTGCAGCAGTCCTGAGCTTACATCCCTGATAAATAGGCTTAGATAGATAGAAATGTTTTCAGAAGCCTAGATAGAAATGGTTTCAGAATTTTGCATAGAAATGGTTCTTGAAGCCTAGATAAAAATGGTTGCAGAAGCCTGGATGGAAATGGTTTCAGAAGCCTGGATGGAAATGGTTTCAGAAGCCTAGATAGAAATAAGTTCAGAAGCCTGGATAGAAATGGTTTCAGAAGCCTGGGTAGAAATGGTTTCAGAATCTTGGATAGAAATGGTTTCAGAATCCTGCATAGAAATGGTTTCAGAAGCCTGGATATAAATGGTTTCGGAAGCCTGTATATAAATGGTTTCAAAAGCCTGGATAGAAATGGTTTCAGAAGCCTGGATATAAATGGTTTCGGAAGCCTGTATATAAATGGTTTCAAAAGCCTGGATAGAAATGGTTTCAGACCCCTGGATAGAAATTGTTTCAGAAGCCTTCATATAAATGGTTTCAGAAGCCTGGATGGAAATGGTTTCAGAAGCCTAGATAGAAATAATTTCAAAAGCCTGGATAGAAATGGTTTCACAATACCGGATAGAAATGGTTTCACAATACCGGATAGAAATGGTTTCACAATACCGGATAGAAATGGTTTCACAATACCGGATAGAAATGGTTTCACAATACTGGATAGAAATGGTTTCACAATACCAGAAAGAAATGTTTTCTGAATCCTGGATAGAAATGTTTTCACAATACCAGATGGAAATAGTTTCAGAATCCTTGATAGAAATGGTTTCAGAATCCTGGATAGAAATGGTTTCAGAATCCTGAATAGAAATGGTTTCAGAAGCCTAAAATGAAATGGTTTCAAAAGCCTGGATAGAAATGGTTTCACAATACCGGATAGAAATGGTTTCACAATACCGGATAGAAATGGTTTCACAATACTGGATAGAAATGGTTTCACAATACCAGAAAGAAATGTTTTCAGAATCCTGGATAGAAATGGTTTCACAATACCAGATAGAAATGGTTTCAGAATCCTTGATAGAAATGGTTTCAGAATCCTGGATAGAAATGGTTTCAGAATTCTGAATAGAAATGGTTTCAGAAGCCTGGAAAGAAATGGTTTCAGAAGCCTGGAAAGAAATGGTTTCAGAATCCTGGAAAGAAATGGTTTCAGAGGCCTGGAAAGAAATGGTTTCAGAAGCCTGGAAAGAAATGGTTTCAGAATCCTGAATAGAAATGGTTTCAGAAGCCTGGAAAGAAATGGTTTCAGAAGCCTGGAAAGAAATGGTTTCAGAATCCTGGATAGAAATTGTTTAAGAATCCTTGATAGAAATGGTTTCAGAATCCTGGATAGAAATAATTTCAGAATCCTGAATAGAAATGGTTTCAGAAGCCTGGAAAGAAATGGTTTCAGAAACCTGGATAGAAATGGTTTCAGAATCCTTAATAGAAATGGTTTCAGAATCCTGTATAGAAATGGTTTCAGAATCCTGTATAGAAATGGTTTCAGAATCCTGAATATAAATGGTTTCACAATACTGGATAGAAATGGTTTCAGAATCCTGGATAGAAATGGTTTCAGAATCCTGGATAGAAATGGTTTCAGAATCCTGGGTTGAAATGGTTTCAGAAGCCTGGATAAAAATGGCTTCAGAATCTTAGATAGAAATGGTTTCAGAATCCTGCATAGAAATGGTTTAAGAAGCCTGGATATAAATGGTTTCGGACGCCTGGATATAAATGGTTTCAGACCCCTGGATATAAATTGTTTCAGAAGCCTGCATATAAATGGTTTCAGAAGCCTGCATATAAATGGTTTCAGAAGCCTGGATGGAAATGGTTTCAGAAGCCTAGATAGAAATAATTTCAAAAGCCTGGATAGAAATGGTTTCACAATACCGGATAGAAATGGTTTCACAATACTGGATAGAAATGGTTTCACAATACCGGATAGAATTGGTTTCACAATACTGGATAGAAATGGTTTCACAATACCAGAAAGAAATGTTTTCAGAATCCTGGATAGAAATGGTTTCACAATACCAGATAGAAATAGTTTCAGAATCCTTGATAGAAATGGTTTCAGAATCCTGGATAGAAATGGTTTCAGAATCCTGAATAGAAATGGTTTCAGAAGCCTGAAAAGAAATGGTTTCAAAAGCCTGGATAGAAATGGTTTCACAATACCGGATAGAAATGGTTTCACAATACCGGATAGAAATGGTTTCACAATACTGGATAGAAATGGTTTCACAATATTGGATAGAAATGGTTTCACAATACCAGAAAGAAATGGTTTCACAATACCAGATAGAAATGGTTTCAGAATCCTTAATAGAAATGGTTTCAGAATCCTGGATAGAAATGGTTTTAGAATCCTGAATAGAAATGGTTTTAGAATCCTGAATAGAAATGGTTTCAGAATCCTGAATAGAAATGGTTTCAGAAGCCTGGAAAGAAATGGTTTCAGAATCCTGAATAGAAATGGTTTCAGAAGCCTGGAAAGAAATGGTTTCAGAAGCCTGGAAAGAAATGGTTTCAGAATCCTGGATAGAAATTGTTTAAGAATCCTTGATAGAAATGGTTTCAGAATCCTGGATAGAATTGATTTCAGAATCCTGAATAGAAATGGTTTCAGAAGCCTGGAAAGAAATGGTTTCAGAAACCTGGATAGAAATGGTTTCAGAATCCTGTATAGAAATGGTTTCAGAATCCTGAATAGAAAGGGTTTCAGAAGCCTGAAAAGAAATGGTTTCAAAAGCCTGGATAGAAATGGTTTCACAATACCGGATAGAAATGGTTTCACAATACCGGATAGAAATGGTTTCACAATACTTCTTTTTTTTTTTTTTTTATTGGAACTTTTTCTTTTCTCTTGATGACATAATAGGGAAAAAAAAATACAATATACAAAGAAAAAAAAACAATTATACAACAATCAAGAGTACAGTTCAAAAATAAAATTCAAGAGTATTTTCATTAATTAATTAATTCTCCAATACTGGATATAAATGGTTTCATAATCCTGGGTAGAAATGGTTTCAGAATCCTGGGTAGAAATGGTTTGAGAAGCTTGGATAGAAATGGTTTCAGACGCCTGGATAGAAATGTTTTCATATGCCTGGATAGAAGTTTCCAATTTACTGTTATCAAATTTGCTTTGTTTCCATGACATTCTTTGTTGAATAGATACTTATGTAGGTGTCTGCAGCAGTCCTGAGCTTACATCCCTGATAAATAGGCTTAGATAGATAGAAATGTTTTCAGAAGCCTAGATAGAAATGGTTTCAGAATTTTGCATAGAAATGGTTCTTGAAGCCTAGATAAAAATGGTTGCAGAAGCCTGGATGGAAATGGTTTCAGAAGCCTGGATGGAAATGGTTTCAGAAGCCTAGATAGAAATAAGTTCAGAAGCCTGGATAGAAATGGTTTCAGAAGCCTGGGTAGAAATGGTTTCAGAATCTTGGATAGAAATGGTTTCAGAATCCTGCATAGAAATGGTTTCAGAAGCCTGGATATAAATGGTTTCGGAAGCCTGTATATAAATGGTTTCAAAAGCCTGGATAGAAATGGTTTCAGAAGCCTGGATATAAATGGTTTCGGAAGCCTGTATATAAATGGTTTCAAAAGCCTGGATAGAAATGGTTTCAGACCCCTGGATAGAAATTGTTTCAGAAGCCTTCATATAAATGGTTTCAGAAGCCTGGATGGAAATGGTTTCAGAAGCCTAGATAGAAATAATTTCAAAAGCCTGGATAGAAATGGTTTCACAATACCGGATAGAAATGGTTTCACAATACCGGATAGAAATGGTTTCACAATACCGGATAGAAATGGTTTCACAATACTGGATAGAAATGGTTTCACAATACCAGAAAGAAATGTTTTCTGAATCCTGGATAGAAATGTTTTCACAATACCAGATGGAAATAGTTTCAGAATCCTTGATAGAAATGGTTTCAGAATCCTGGATAGAAATGGTTTCAGAATCCTGAATAGAAATGGTTTCAGAAGCCTAAAATGAAATGGTTTCAAAAGCCTGGATAGAAATGGTTTCACAATACCGGATAGAAATGGTTTCACAATACCGGATAGAAATGGTTTCACAATACTGGATAGAAATGGTTTCACAATACCAGAAAGAAATGTTTTCAGAATCCTGGATAGAAATGGTTTCACAATACCAGATAGAAATGGTTTCAGAATCCTTGATAGAAATGGTTTCAGAATCCTGGATAGAAATGGTTTCAGAATTCTGAATAGAAATGGTTTCAGAAGCCTGGAAAGAAATGGTTTCAGAAGCCTGGAAAGAAATGGTTTCAGAAGCCTGGAAAGAAATGGTTTCAGAGGCCTGGAAAGAAATGGTTTCAGAAGCCTGGAAAGAAATGGTTTCAGAATCCTGAATAGAAATGGTTTCAGAAGCCTGGAAAGAAATGGTTTCAGAAGCCTGGAAAGAAATGGTTTCAGAATCCTGGATAGAAATTGTTTAAGAATCCTTGATAGAAATGGTTTCAGAATCCTGGATAGAAATAATTTCAGAATCCTGAATAGAAATGGTTTCAGAAGCCTGGAAAGAAATGGTTTCAGAAACCTGGATAGAAATGGTTTCAGAATCCTTAATAGAAATGGTTTCAGAATCCTGTATAGAAATGGTTTCAGAATCCTGTATAGAAATGGTTTCAGAATCCTGAATATAAATGGTTTCACAATACTGGATAGAAATGGTTTCAGAATCCTGGATAGAAATGGTTTCAGAATCCTGGATAGAAATGGTTTCAGAATCCTGGGTTGAAATGGTTTCAGAAGCCTGGATAGAAATGGCTTCAGAATCTTAGATAGAAATGGTTTCAGAATCCTGCATAGAAATGGTTTAAGAAGCCTGGATATAAATGGTTTCGGACGCCTGGATATAAATGGTTTCAGACCCCTGGATATAAATTGTTTCAGAAGCCTGCATATAAATGGTTTCAGAAGCCTGCATATAAATGGTTTCAGAAGCCTGGATGGAAATGGTTTCAGAAGCCTAGATAGAAATAATTTCAAAAGCCTGGATAGAAATGGTTTCACAATACCGGATAGAAATGGTTTCACAATACTGGATAGAAATGGTTTCACAATACCGGATAGAATTGGTTTCACAATACTGGATAGAAATGGTTTCACAATACCAGAAAGAAATGTTTTCAGAATCCTGGATAGAAATGGTTTCACAATACCAGATAGAAATAGTTTCAGAATCCTTGATAGAAATGATTTCAGAATCCTGGATAGAAATGGCTTCAGAATCCTGAATAGAAATGGTTTCAGAAGCCTGAAAAGAAATGGTTTCAAAAGCCTGGATAGAAATGGTTTCACAATACCGGATAGAAATGGTTTCACAATACCGGATAGAAATGGTTTCACAATACTGGATAGAAATGGTTTCACAATACTGGATAGAAATGGTTTCACAATACTGGATAGAAATGGTTTCACAATACCAGAAAGAAATGGTTTCACAATACCAGATAGAAATGGTTTCAGAATCCTTAATAGAAATGGTTTCAGAATCCTGGATAGAAATGGTTTTAGAATCCTGAATAGAAATGGTTTTAGAATCCTGAATAGAAATGGTTTTAGAATCCTGAATAGAAATGGTTTCAGAATCCTGAATAGAAATGGTTTCAGAAGCCTGGAAAGAAATGGTTTCAGAAGCCTGGAAAGAAATGGTTTCAGAATCCTGTATAGAAATTGTTTAAGAATCCTTGATAGAAATGGTTTCAGAATCCTGGATAGAATTGATTTCAGAATACTGAATAGAAATGGTTTCAGAAGCCTGGAAAGAAATGGTTTCAGAAACCTGGATAGAAATGGTTTCAGAATCCTGTATAGAAATGGTTTCAGAATCCTGAATAGAAATGGTTTCAGAAGCCTGAAAAGAAATGGTTTCACAATACCGGATAGAAATGGTTTCACAATACCGGATAGAAATGGTTTCACAATACCGGATAGAAATGGTTTCACAATACCGGATAGAAATGGTTTCACAATACTAGATAGAAATGGTTTCACAATACTGGATAGAAATGGTTTCACAATACCAGAAAGAAATGGTTTCACAATACCAGATAGAAATGGTTTCAGAATCCTTAATAGAAATGGTTTCAGAATCCTGGATAGAAATGGTTTTAGAATCCTGAATAGAAATGGTTTTAGAATCCTGAATAGAAATGGTTTCAGAATCCTGAATAGAAATGGTTTCAGAAGCCTGGAAAGGAATGGTTTCAGAATCCTGAATATAAATGGTTTCAGAAGCCTGGAAAGAAATGGTTTCAGAATCCTGGATAGAAATTGTTTAAGAATCCTTGATAGAAATGGTTTCAGAATCCTGGATAGAATTGATTTCAGAATCCTGAATATAAATGGTTTCAGAAGCCTGGAAAGAAATGGTTTCAGAAACCTGGATAGAAATGGTTTCAGAATCCTTAATAGAAATGGTTTCAGAATCCTGGATAGAAATGGTTTCAGAATCCTGGATAGAAATGGTTTCAGAATCCTGGATAGAAATGATTTCAGAATCCTGAATAGAAATGGTTTCAGAAGCCTGGAAAGAAATGGTTTCAGAAACCTGGATAGAAATGGTTTCAGAAACCTGGATAGAAATGGTTTCAGAATCCTTAATAGAAATGGTTTCAGAATCCTGGAAAGAAATGGTTTCAGAATCCTGAATATAAATGGTTTCACAATACTGGAGATAAATGGTTTCAGAATCCTGGATAGAAATGGTTTCAGAATCCTGGATAGAAATGGTTTCAGAATCCTGGGTTGAAATGGTTTCAGAAGCCTGGGTTGAAATGGTTTCAGAAGCCTGGATAGAAATGGCTTCAGAATCTTGGATAGAAATGGTTTCAGAATCCTGCATAGAAATGGTTTCAGAAGCCTGGATATAAATGGTTTCGGACGCCTGGATATAAATGGTTTCAGAAGCCTGGATATAAATGGTTTCAGACCCCTGGATATAAATTGTTTCAGAAGCCTGCATATAAATGGTTTCAGAAGCCTGCATATAAATGGTTTCAGAAGCCTGGATGGAAATGGTTTCAGAAGCCTAGATAGAAATAATTTCAAAAGCCTGGATAGAAATGGTTTCACAATACCGGATAGAAATGGTTTCACAATACTGGATAGAAATGGTTTCACAATACCGGATAGAATTGGTTTCACAATACTGGATAGAAATGGTTTCACAATACCAGAAAGAAATGTTTTCAGAATCCTGGATAGAAATGGTTTCACAATACCAGATAGAAATAGTTTCAGAATCCTTGATAGAAATGGTTTCAGAATCCTGGATAGAAATGGTGTCAGAATCCTGAATAGAAATGGTTTCAGAAGCCTGAAAAGAAATGGTTTCAAAAGCCTGGATAGAAATGGTTTCACAATACCGGATAGAAATGGTTTCACAATACCGGATAGAAATGGTTTCACAATACTGGATAGAAATGGTTTCACAATATTGGATAGAAATGGTTTCACAATACCAGAAAGAAATGGTTTCACAATACCAGATAGAAATGGTTTCAGAATCCTTAATAGAAATGGTTTCAGAATCCTGGATAGAAATGGTTTTAGAATCCTGAATAGAAATGGTTTTAGAATCCTGGATAGAAATGGTTTCAGAATCCTGAATAGAAATGGTTTCAGAAGCCTGGAAAGAAATGGTTTCAGAATCCTGAATAGAAATGGTTTCAGAAGCCTGGAAAGAAATGGTTTCAGAAGCCTGGAAAGAAATGGTTTCAGAATCCTGGATAGAAATTGTTTAAGAATCCTTGATAGAAATGGTTTCAGAATCCTGGATAGAATTGATTTCAGAATCCTGAATAGAAATGGTTTCAGAAGCCTGGAAAGAAATGGTTTCAGAAACCTGGATAGAAATGGTTTCAGAATCCTGTATAGAAATGGTTTCAGAATCCTGAATAGAAAGGGTTTCAGAAGCCTGAAAAGAAATGGTTTCAAAAGCCTGGATAGAAATGGTTTCACAATACCGGATAGAAATGGTTTCACAATACCGGATAGAAATGGTTTCACAATACTTCTTTTTTTTTTTTTTTTTATTGGAACTTTTTCTTTTCTCTTGATGACATAATAGGGAAAAAAAAATACAATATACAAAGAAAAAAAAACAATTATACAACAATCAAGAGTACAGTTCAAAAATAAAATTCAAGAGTATTTTCATTAATTCTCCTTCTTTCGTTTTCTTCCTAGCTACAACAGATATACATTTCACTATTCTTTTGGTAAACTTAAACAATAACTTCATTTGTTTCATAGGAGGAAAATATCAGATCTTATATGTGCAGAGCTGGCGCGGGGAAAAAAAAAATAAATAATAATTATTATTATGGCGGGGAGGATCTAATCCATCTATCTAGTTCACCCAACTAATGGGGAAGTTGCCATTAAGGATGTTTAATTGGAAGAAAATAGATTGCTTAAATGGAGAAACCATTTGTTTTTGGACTCCCGTTGGCATTATTTGAATAACTCTGGTCCACTTGGCAAAAAAAGATTCTATCTGTTTTTCGTTCCAGATCTGTATGTTATATTGGTCTATTATTATTTGTGTTTCTATACGCTTGGAAAACTCAAACATATTGGGAGCTGCCGTGGCTTTCCATTTTTCCAATATTAATACCCGCCCAATCATGATAGCAGTATTAATTAAATGAGTATTCCTATGCTTTTCCCCTGGGCTTACTAAAACAACGATCTGTTGGGGTTTTAATAATATCAGTGTATCCAAAAATTTATTAAGCCAGAAATTAATTTTGGACCAAAACTGCCTTATCTTTGGACACCACCAGAAACAGTGGAGTAGATCCGCCCTATCTGAGCTGCATCTAGGACATAAATTACTAGTTGTGTACCACCCTGCAATTTTTTTAGGGGTGATGTAAATCATATTGATCAATTTAAAATGTGATTCTTTACAGGCATTAGAAGTTTTTGTTTTTTTTGCCAATGAAAAGCTTGCTTGGATATTTTCCATAGACACCTCTGGGAACAGTCTATTCCATTTAGTTAATATTACATTCATAAATTGATATCCCATGTGGCAAATCAGGGTAGTGTAGAAATTAGTAATTGCAAAATTACCTTTCGAGTAAGCTTTAATATTATCTGCTAAATTACCTAATTCCCAATCTGGGCTATATTTAATTTTAATCGCCTGTAGAAAATGTCTAAGTTGAAGGTATGCGAAAAATTCAGATTGGGGAATTCCGAATTCTCTAGTAATCTGGCAAAAGGGTTTAATATGGCCAGATGAGGTGTCTACTATTTGAACAAGGTATATTAATCCTTGATTCTTCCATTTTGAAAAGATTGATCGACCCAATCCTGCAATGAATTCTGGATTCCCTGTAATCGTTAAATAATTTGATACATATGGTATTACATTAATCTGTAAGCATGTTCTATGCCAGGCGCGAATAATATTAGAAAAGGTTATCATATTGCTGATGTTAGCTGGTAATTTAGATGGGCAGCAGTGTAGGATCGCATTTAAAGTAAATGGCGAGACCAGGTCCGATTCTATTTCTAATGAGGTCAGATATTCTTTTTTGGTGATCCAATCTACTGCATACTTAAACAGGGAAACCCAGTTGTAGTATTGAATATTTGGAAATGCCATCCCAGCCATACTTTTACGCATGGCCAGTTTCTTCATAGATATTCGTGGTCTTTTATCATGCCATATAAAGAAGGAACAAACCCGGTTAAACGAATTTAGATCTCTCCGAGATATTAAAAGCGGGAGATTTTGTAACAAATATAATAGTTTAGGGAATAAAACAATTTTAATTAGAGCCACACGTGCAGAGAGAGATAGGGGGAAATTCATACACTGTTCTAATTTTTTTTTCCCATATTCAAAGAATTCAGGGAAATTTAGTGCATACCAGTGTACAGGATCTGCACTAAGAACAATACCTAAATATTTTATACTTTTAACTTCTTTGAAGGGATGGCTTCTTATACTATAGGGAGTCCTCGCAATCCATAGTAACTCTGATTTAGAAGTGTTTATTTTATATCCTGAAATAGAGCTATAAACATCTATAATGCATATTAATTGAGGGATACTCTGTGCTGTATTATTAAGAAAAATAAGCAGGTCATCTGCATACAGAAGGAGAGTCATGATATTCTTCCCCAGACATATCCCTTTAAGTTCCTGTCTTAACAGAATCGCTAGTGGTTCCAGTGATAGATTAAACAGGAGTGGCGAGAGCGGGCACCCTTGTCTAGTGCCTCTATTTAGCTTAAATCTCTCAGAAATTTCATCATTAATAATCAGAGACGAACAAGGATTCCTATAGATATTATGAATAAATTGTTGGAATTGTCCTATAAGGCCAAATTTTGTCAGAGAGGTAAATAAGTGATCCCAGGTAATCGAGTCGAATGCCTTCTCGGCATCGACTGTAAGGATTGCTGAGTCATTTCTTAGATGGGTTCCTTTTGAGTAGGCTTTATTCCGGTACCAATCCAGCAGGATTGTAACTTTTCGCAAGCTTTTCATTGAGCTACGGCCTGTCATAAATCCTACTTGGTCACTGTGGATTAGTGAATCAAGATATTTCTGTAATCTCTTCGCTAAAATAGATGTTATTAATTTATAATCTACATTAAGTAGAGAAATGGGACGATAGGAGGAGGGATTTTCAGCATCTTTATCTTTTTTAAGAATCAGGGCTATATTTGAAGCTGCAAAATTACTAGAGCACTCTTTTTCATTCTGGTAATACTCATTAAACAACTTAAATAAAATTGGGCTTACTTGATCTTGGAGCATTTTGTAAAATTTGGAGGGAAGGAAATCAGGCCCTGGCGCCTTGCTTAATTTAGAGGTTTTAATACTTGCTTTAATTTCATCCATAGAAATAGGTTGGTTAAGATTATTTGATTGCTCAAGAGATAGTTTTGGAGTTTTGATGCTCTGCTAGAATATTTCTTTATTTTCAAGGTGGACCTCTCTTTCTGCATATAAGTCTTGATAAAACTGATGAAAAACTTTTTTTATGTCTGATTTCACAATACTAGATAGAAATGGTTTCACAATACCAGAAAGAAATGGTTTCACAATACCAGATAGAAATGGTTTCAGAATCCTTAATAGAAATGGTTTCAGAATCCTGGATAGAAATGGTTTTAGAATCCTGAATAGAAATGGTTTTAGAATCCTGAATAGAAATGGTTTCAGAATCCTGAATATAAATGGTTTCAGAAGCCTGGAAAGAAATGGTTTCAGAATCCTGAATAGAAATGGTTTCAGAAGCCTGGAAAGAAATGGTTTCAGAAACCTGGATAGAAATGGTTTCAGAATCCTTAATAGAAATGGTTTCAGAATCCTGGATAGAAATGGTTTCAGAATCCTGGATAGAAATGGTTTCAGAATCCTGGATAGAAATGATTTCAGAATCCTGAATAGAAATGGTTTCAGAAGCCTGGAAAGAAATGGTTTCAGAAACCTGGATAGAAATGGTTTCAGAATCCTGGATAGAAATGGTTTCAGAATCCTGGATAGAAATGGTTTCAGAATCCTGAATATAAATGGTTTCACAATACTGGATATAATAATTATATAATAATAATTTGCGATTTATATAGCGCTTTTCTCCCTGTGAGACTCAAAGCACTTTACAAATATACCAACATAAGACATAAAAGTTAGGAGTTTCTGAAGGTCAGATAAGCGGACTGAATGCCTGATGGAAGAGGTGGGTCTTTAGCTTTTTTTTAAAAGTCTGCAAGGACGGTGCCTCTCTGATTGCGCACGGTAAAGAGTTCCAGAAAGTAGGGGCAGCGTGGCTGAATGCTCTGGAGCCTGAGTTTGTCCTTATTCTTGGCACTGAGAGGAGGGATGTGTTGGCAGATCTAAGTGAACGGTATGGGATGTAGGGTGTCAGGAGCTCTTTCAGGTACTGTGGGCCTTGGTTGTTTAAGGTTTTGAAGGTCAGCAGGCCAATTTTAAAATATGTTCGCCATTTAATTGGAAGCCAATGCAGGGAGTGGAGAACAGGTGTTATGTGGCAGGAGCAAGTTTGATTGGTCAATAGTTTGGCTGCTGCGTTTTGTACTGTCTGAAGGCGATGGAGTTCTTTTTTTGGGAGGCCCACGTAAAGTGCATTGCAGTAATCTAGCCTAGAGGATACAAATGCATGAATTAATGTTGGCATATCATCCGGTGGAATTAAGTGTTGAATCCTGGCTATGTTTTTCAGATGAAAATAGGCAGATTTTATTACGGAGGAAATCTGCTGTTTAAAAGATAGTCCAGCGTCAATCAGCACTCTGAGGTTTTGTACCTTTGCTGAACTAACGAGTTTAGAGCCTCCAAGCTCCAGGCCAGTTGGGTGATCGTGGGATATATAAATGGTTTCAGAATCCCGTATAGAAATGGTTTCAGAATCCTGTATAGAAATGGTTTCAGAATCCTGGGTAGAAATGGTTTCAGAAGCCTGGATAGAAATGGTTTCAGAAGCCTGGATAGAAATGGTTTCAGACGCCTGGATAGAAATGGTTTCATACGCCTGGATAGAAGTTTCCAATTTACTTAATTTACTGTTATCATATTTGCTTTGTTTCCATGGCATTCTTTGTTGAAGCGATACTTATGTAGGTGTCTGGAGCAGTCCTGAGCTTACATACCTGATAAATAGGCCTCTTAGTGTTCTGCTGCTATGACTAGAAATGCTGAACCCGGTGAACCCAGGAAGATATAATGGGTATTTCACTAAAATGGAGATCTATTTGGAGAACCATATTATGCATGGCTAAGCTAGTGCAGTTACAATTATTTATTTCCTAACCTGTTTCATTATTTAAATCACTTGGCAACATTAATGCTAGAATAAACTGACGTTACAAGATCTACTTTTGAGATTACATTTTTGGATGTAGTTGCTAGTTCCTGAGGGCATCTGATCATATCCTAGAGCATATATTGTTAGAGGCTGCACATGGCACATTTTGCATAATATCTAGAGGTGGAGTTGTATAATGTGGAGATCATTTTGCTAGAACTTTAAAGAGTTGCAGTCTGTTACCATATTCGTATTCCTAGGACTGATTCTTATTCATTTGGCATGAGAAATGGGTTGTGGTTGAACAAACAAAGAACGCTTTGGCCTCTAGTTATGAAGCTCCGTATTTACTTTCATTCGCCGGCCCAATACGCTCGCCTAAGCTCGCCTAACATCACCGCCGTGGACCTGAATATGTTCGACAAAGTTATCAAAAAAGCTGTCAAGAAGCCGCGCACCAAGTACGGTGCGTTGAGCAGCGGACTGTTGTTAACTGACAGTCATCAATCTCGCTCCTCATCGGCTTCTTCGCAACTTTCTTGCTACCCTGTCACTAAGCACCCACACTAAACTATACAGTTTTACACCCTAAACCGCCGCTCCCGGACCCCGCTGCAACTATAATAAATATATGAACCCCTAAACCGCTGCTCCCGGACCCCGCCGCCACCTACATTATACCTATTAACCCCTAATCTGCCGCCCCCTATACCGCCGCCACCTACATAAAGTTATTAACCCCTATCCTGCCGCACCCGGAGCCCTCCGCCACCTACATTACATTTATTAACCCCTATCCTTCCCCCCCTACACCGCCGCCACCTACAGTACATTGATTAACCCCTAATCTGCCCCCTTACACCGCCGCCAATATATTAAATGAATTAACCCCAAAACCTAAGTCTAACCCTAACACCCCCCTAACTTAAATATTATTTAAATTAATCTAAATAAATATTCCTATAATTAAATAAATTAATCCTATTTAAAACTAAATACTTACCTGTAAAATAAACCCTAAGATAGCTACAATATAATTAATAATTACATTGTAGCTATTTTAGGATTTATATTTATTTTACAGGTAACTTTGTATTTATTTTAACTAGGTACAATAGCTGTTAAATAGTTAATAACTATTTAATAGCTACCTAGTTAAAATAACTACAAATTTACCTTACCTGTAAAATAAATCCTAACCTAAGTTACAAATACACCTAACACTACACTATCAAATTAATTAAATCAATTAACTACAATGATCTAAATTAAAATACAATTAAATAAACTAAACTATACAAAAAAAAAACAAAAAACTTAATTACAAAAAATAAAAATATATTACAAGAAGTTTAATCTAATTACACCTAATCTAAGCCCCCATATAAAATAAAAAAGCCCCCCAAAATAATAAAATTCCCTATCCTAAACTAAATTACAAAGTAATCAGCTCTTTTACCAGCCCTTAAAAGGGCTTTTTGCGGGGCATTGCCCCAAAGTAATCAGCTCTTTTACCTGTAAAAAAATGAAAAACAATGCCCCCCAACATTACAACCCACACACCCCTACTCTAAAACCCACCCGATCCCCCCTTAAATAAACCTAACAGTACCCTCCTTGAAGATCTCCCTACCTTGAGCCGTCTTCACCCAGCCGGGCCGAACTCTTCATCCGTTCCGGGCACAAGTGGTCCTCCAGGCGGGCAGAAGTCTTCATCCGATCGGGGCAGAAGAGGTCCTCCATCCAGCAGAAGTCTTCATCCAAGCGGCATCTTCTATCTTCATCCTTCCGGCGATGAGCGGCTCCATCTTGAAGACCTCCGGCGCGGAGCCTCCTTCCAGCACGACGGACTAACGATGAATGACGGTTCCTGTAAATGACGTCATCCAAGATTGCGTCCCTCGAATTCCGATTGGCTGATAGGATTCTATCAGCCAATCGGAATTAAGGTAGGAAAAATCCTGTTGGCTGATGTAATCAGCCAATTGGATTGAAGTTCTATCCGATTGATTGATTGGATCAGGCAATAGAATGCGACGTCAATTCTATTGGCTGATCCAATCAGCCAATCGGATTGAACTTCAATCCGATTGCCTGATTTCATCAGCCAATAGGATTTTTCCTACCTTAATTCCGATTGGCTAATAGAATCCTATCAGCCAATCGGAATTCGAGGGACGCCATCTTGGATGAAGTCATTTAAAGGAACCGTCATTCGTCGTTAATCCGTCGTGCTGGAAGGAGGCTCCGCGCCAGAGGTCTTCAAGATGGAGCCGCTCATCGCCGGAAGGATGAAGATAGAAGATGCCGCTTGGATGAAGACTTCTGCTGGATGGAGGACCTCTTCTGCCCCGATCGGAGGAAGACTTCTGCCCGGCTGGAGGACCACTTGTGTCCGGATCGGATGAAGAGTTCGGCCCGGCTGGGTGAAGACGGCTCAAGGTAGGGAGATCTTCAAGGGGGTAGTGTTAGGTTTATTTAAGGTGGGATCGGTTGGGTTTTAGAGTAGGGGTGTGTGGGTGGTGGGTTGTAATGTTGGGGGGTATTGTATTTCTTTTTTTGACAGGTAAAAGAGCTGATTACTTTGGGGCAATGCCCCGCAAAAAGCCCTTTTAAGGGCTGGTAAAAGAGCTGATTACTTTGTAATTTAGTTTAGGATAGGGAATTTTATTATTTTGGATGGCTTTTTTAGGTGTAATTAGATTAAACTTCTTGTAATATTTTTTATTTTTTGTAATTTAGTGTTTTTTTTTGTAATATAGTTTAGTTTGTTTAATTGTATTTTAATTTAGATCATTGTAGTTAATTGATTTAATTAATTTATTGATAGTGTAGTGTTAGGTGTAATTAGGTGTAACTTAGGTTAGGTTTTATTTTACAGGTACTTTTGTATTTATTTTAGATAGTTAGCTATTAAATAGTTACTAACTATTTAATAACTATTGTACCTAGTTAAAATAAATACAAAGTTGCCTGTAAAATAAAAATAAACCCTAAAATAGCTACAATGTAATTATTAATTATATTGTAGCTATCTTAGGGTTTATTTTATAGGTAAGTATTTAGTTTTAAATAGAATTCATTTATTTAATTATAGGAATATTTATTTAGATTAATTTAAATAATATTTAAGTTAGGGGGGTGTTAGGGTTAGATTTAGGTTTTGGGGTTAATTCATTTAATATATTGGCGGCGGTGTAGGGGGGTAGAATAGGGGTTAATCAACATACTGTAGGTGGCGGCGGTATAGTGGGGGGCAGGATAGGGGTCAATAAATATAATGTAGGTGGCGGAGGGCTCCGGGTGCGGCGGTTTAGGGGTTAAACAATTAAAGGGACACTGTACCCAAATTTTTTCTTTCATGATTCAGATAGAGCATGATATTTTAAGCAACTTTCTAATTTACTCTTATTATAAAATTTTCTTTGTTGTCTTGGTATCTTTATTTTAAATGCAAGAATGTAAGTTTAGATGCCGGCCCATTTTTGGTGAACAACCTGGGTTGTCCTTGCTGATTGGTGGAAAAGTTCATCCACCAATAAAAAAGTGCTGTCCAGAGTTCTGAACCCTAAAAAAAGCTTAGATGCCTTCTTTTTCAAATAAAGATAGCAAGAAAACAAAGAAAAATTGATAATAGGAGTAAATTAGAAAGTTGCTTAAAATTGCATGCTCTATCACGAAAGAAAAAATTTGGGTTCAGTGTCCCTTTAATTTATTTGCGGCGGGGTCCGGGATCGGCAGGAAATGGGTTAATAACTTTATGTAGGGTTATGTAGGTGGCGGCGGTATAGGGGGCGGCAGATTAGGGGTTAATAGGTATAATGTAGGTGGCGGCGGTGTCAGAGCGGTGGTTTAGGGGTTAATAAGTATAAATTAGGTGGCGGCAGTGTAGAGGGGCAGATTAGGGGTGTTTAAACTCGGGGTACATGTTAGGGTGTTAGGTGCAGACACTTCCGATAGAAATCAATGGGATATCGGGCAGCAGCGAACATGAGCTCTCGCTGCTGTCAGACTCCCATTGAGTCCTATGGGATCCACCGCCTCCAGGGCGGTGGATTGAAAACCAGGTACACTGGCCCGGAATAGTGGCGAGCGTACCTGTTTGTTCTTTGATAACTTCCGGTCTGTAGGGCTTGATAACTACAGCGAATGAGCCTCGCCACAAATACGCTGCAGAATTCCAGCGTATTTGCGGTTGACGGCTTGATAAGTAGAGGCATTTGTCTTCTTGTGCCACTGGTAGGTTAATGGCCCTCACTTATGAAGGTACGTGTGGACCAGGTGGCGAATGAGCGAGGCTACACCACAACGATCCAGAAGCCGTGTATGCAGCTTTATACATTGGGGCCGCGGAAAGATTTGGGGCAAGGAAGATTACCTTGGTCTCAGGAATCACAAAGGCTTTCTGTATGATGTCCATCCTCACATAAGCCAGATCCAGGGGGAGTATGTTTTTTGTTTATGTAGGTGCTGACAAAAATACCTTCTTCTTTATGAGAGTAATTGATACCAATCTGCAGCAAAATTTTCTTTTTGAAAGATCTGTGGTTTTATAAGGTATGTGTCCTTCATATAAGTTATACAATGACCCACTTTTATCCATTCCTTTGGGATTCTATGTATGGAAATCAATCTGTTTTGAGTTAATATCGCTGCAAGCTTGCTGTTGTAGCCACTAAAGTCATCATTGGCTACTGCAGCCGAACTCTTTGATAACAGGAATTCCCTGGATGATTTGGTTTAATTCAGATCTGGTTTTTGATATTCAAGGCTGACGGAGAAACTGAGATACCTGAGATAAAAAAGACGTGTTCTATAAGATATTAAATATCCCAAATCCTCAGGGGTGCAAAAAAGATTTATGTGCTTCATTTGTGGTTTTATATAACAGAAGAAAGGTGTCTTTATTCCCTGTAGGCTTTTGTCATTTGCTTTCTAGATCTGACCCGCACAGAATACTTTAAAGGGTACAATTCATAGTCTTATGTTTAGAGCGGCTGACCAGATTTTATGCCACAGTGGTTTTTGAGTTTGAACAGAAAGGGCAAATCTATCCACGTTTGCCATTTGCTTAATGGAAGCCTTTCCAACAAATCCTCTTTGGAAAAAGGAGTTAAGCTGAATTTAAAGGAACAATGTATTCAACCTTTCATCCTTGTTTCATCTAAAAGAGGACACTGTTTTTTAAACCCATGTTCCTGTCCTGAATACGTGAATCCTGTCTTGTGATACTTGCAGATGGTGTCCCTCTCCATCAATAAATCAGAGACAATTGTCGTTACCAACCAGAAGCTTAGTAGGGAGTACAAAACAAATACTGCAGTATTAGATTCAATTTATAGGAAGGGGGTTAAACACATTATTAAAGTATGGCTCAGTAGCTGCAGAATACAGCCGGTGTGGAATAGACGAGGCGAATGCCGCAATCAGTAGCAGCAGTCTCACATTGCACCTTTATGGGGGTTAAATATATAGACTTGCAGGGTTGATTGGTTCCAAAATGACAACCTAAAGTGTTATTGTTGTACTATAATGGCCTTTTAAAGGGGCAGTAAAAACTGGATTTTGTTGAGCACAAGTTTGCCATAATACAAATACACCTTTAGAAATCCCTCCCCCATGTATGTCCTCACTGGCCATCCTAAATTAACCAACATAACATAGCACATTAAAGGGACTGTAAAGTCAAAATTAAACTTCAATGGGATGGATAGATCATGAAATTTTAAATTTCTTTCTAATTTACTTCTGTTATCAATTTTGCTTAGTTCTTTTGGTATCCTTTGGTAAAGAGTAATCTTAGGTGAGCTCAGGAGCATGCACATGTCTTAAAGGAACATGAAACCAATTTTTTTTCTTTCATGATTTAGATAGAGCATGCAATTTTAAACAACTTTCTAATGTACTTCTATTATCTAATTTGCTTTGTTCTTTTGATATCCTTTGCTGAAAATATCTAGATAGGCTCAGTAGCTGCTGATTGGTAACTGCAAATAGATGCTTCGTGTGATTGGCTCATCCATGTGCATTGCTATTTTTCAACAAAAGATATCTAAAGAATAAATCAAATTAGAAAATAGAAGTAAATTGAAATGTTGTTTAAAATTGTATTCTCTATCTGAATCATGATAGAAACATTTTGGGTTTAATGTCCCTTTAAGTCATCTGGCAGCCGTGCTTGCAACATTGTTTATAGCAATGTTATACATAGTTACAAACACTGCTGCCATAGAGTAATATAGACACATGCACGCTCCTAAGTTCCTATTAGCCTATGTAGGTTTAGACTTCAACAAAGGATACCAATAGAAAAAGAAAATTTTATAATAGAAGTAAATTAGAAAGTTGTTAAATATTGAAAATTTAAATTTTACTGTAATGGGCCTTTAATACTTGTAATATTGGTAACATATATTCATCAATATAATCCCTTATGATCCCTTCAAATATCTTCCCCACTATTGATGTCAGACTAACTGGTCTAAAGCTTCCTGGATCATTCCTACTTCCCTTTTTGAAGACTGGCACCACATCAGCTTTACGCCAATCCTTGGGTACCATGCCTGAGGATAATGAGTCTTGAAAAATTAAGAGTAGAGGTTTGTCTATAACAGTGCTAAGTTCCCTTAACACCCTTGGGTGTATTCCATCTGGGCCTGGAGTTTTATTTACCTTAATATTATCTAATTTGTTTCTGATATCCTCTATACATAGTTGGAAAAAAAAACACAATGTGAAAATAAACTTTGCTCATAAAGTCCTTGTGTAAATAAAGATAAAGAAACCTTTAAATGCCTCTGTCGTAACTGGGAAACTTCCAAAAATACTTAAAGGGACAGTATACAGCAATTTTCATATAACTACATGTAATAGACACTACTATAAAGAATAAGATGCACAGATACTGATATAAAAATAAGATTCTCCTTCCCCCCTTCTTTTGTATATGAAAAGACCTTTTACACAAACAGGAGCAAGCTGGAGTAGGTATACGTCAGTATTCTCCTAAAACATTGGGGCTTGGTTAGGAGTCTGAAAATCAGAGAAATCTTATTTAAAAATAAGCAAAACTATACATTAAAAAAAAACAAAAAAAAACATAAAACCTTTATGGGCTGTATGAATGGAGAATCTACAATACATTTATGCAAAGAAAGAATAACCACTGCTGAAGGCAGGTCCTTCTCTTACCAGGCAGCCAAAACCTGGAACACCCTCCCTTTGAACCTCAGACAGGCTACCGAACTAACGAAGTTCAGAAAGGACCTCAAAACCTGGCTTTTCGACTGTACTCCTTAACTACTCGCACCTAATCGGTACCCATCAGCGCCTCGAGACCCTTACAGGTGATTAGCAGTGCTTTATAAAAACCCAATAGAATAGAAGAAAAAAATAATGTCCCTTTAAGTGAATGTATCCAATAGTTGTAACTTGCTTGTAGTTAACTTTCTGAGGATTGAACCCTGGTCTCCAAATTCCAAACCTATAGTCTTTTAGCTGTGCTACAAGAAGACTGAATGTAAGAGGAAATTTGTATCCAATAGTTGTATCTTGCTTGTAGTTAATTTCAAAGACAGAAAGACAAGCAACACAGTTTCAAATAGAGCCCGAATTGAAAGGATACTAAACCCACATGTTTTTCTTTCATGATTCAGACAGAGTAGCAATTTTAAGCAACGTTCTAATTTACTATTATTATCAATATTTCTTTGTTTTCTTTGTATTTTTATTTTAATTATATAATTTTTGTGCGTATCATTGATTTGTATATAATATTGGTAATTACAAGATAGCAGGTGTGTGATTTCAGTCTGTGCAGGGGATTTTAGTGCGCGGCTATTTTGTGCATTATGATTGGGGCATATTTATTTTAAATAACGTGTTTTTATTTAGATAATACCTCTGATAAAGCAGTTTGGGGTTAAGCCAAGAAACGCGTCACACTATTTTATTACAGCTAAGTTTTATTTATAAAAGGGCATTTCTATACTAGACAGAGGTATTTCTTCTCATATGTCTGCTGTTCCTGTTATACAAAGGTAGCTGCTCACCGGACGTTGGTTTAGCTGAAGAGCCAATCGCCTAGCATGCGCCCATAGCTGATACAATGTGATTGTGCTGTTTATTTTACCGTTATTAAGTTGTTCTGATGTTCTACACCCCGAGACACTTCTAAGTTTTGTGTTTTTAGAGAAAATGGTGCCTTACTCAACTTCCCATTGTGGAAGGAGTTGCACTTTTTTATATGATTAAACTGTTTCATGTGATATATTTTGTGCACTTGTTACTCTAATGATCTATTTTGGCCTTTTCTTTTCATAAGTCTTTCTTTCCACTGCTGCATTGATGTTTTTAAAGTGAAGGTCAATTTAGATGAATCTGTACCCGGTTTTTAATAATCCTATTAAAAACAAAGGCACTTTAATTCATCAAAATTGACATTTAACTCTTTTTCTTTAAATACTTACTTTTTAATCTATACAGCCACTTCAGTGATTCCCACGACCGTCGGAAGCCTCTTTATACGTCAGAAATGACTAATCCGGCTTCCTCCAATCACGGCTTCCCCCCGGGGAAATCATGGCCTGAAGCAACGCCGTGATTGGAGGAAGCCGGATTCATCATTTTGGACCCGCGAAGAGGTCTTGCGACGGGCGGCGTAAGCGCTGCAGCAGCAGCTGTCAGAATTAAAAGGTAAGTATTTGAAGAAAACAAGTGAAATGTCAATTTTGATGAATCAAAGTACCCTTTTTTTTAACAGGATTATTAAAAACCGGGCACCGATTCATCTAAATTGACCTTCACTGTAACCTTATTGGTTTTGGTTAAGTCGGATATAACAATGAACAAGGAAAGGTTCTTTCTACTTTGGGTCCAGCGCTAAATGCTTTATCTGCTGCATCACTTCTTTAATAACATTATTTGAATCCAAAGACAAAATGACTTTTTTTTATAGAGATTTCTTGTAGCTTACGCCTCTGTAAGTGATATGAATATGATGACTAATATGGAAACTTTCTTATGAATCAACAGTTGAATCTTTGACTGTTTTTTTTTTTAGAGAGGATTTTCAATGTTTAAACAATTTCCCATAAAAATAAGTGTGATCATGACTCCTTTTGGCAGACCTGTGTCTCCTTATACATATTTTCTTCTTAAAGGCTTCATGTTTTCATTGACAAACATTATACACTCAATTTTTCTTTGTATAAATGTTTTGTAGATAATTAATTTATATAGCCCATACAGGTTTTTTTTTTTTTTTAAAAAACTGTATATTTTTGCTTATTTTTAAATAATATTGCTCTGAATTTCAGACTCCTAACCAAGCCCCAAAGTTTTAGGAGAATACCAATGTATACCTACTCCAGCTTGCTCCTGTTTATGGGTTTTGTTTCATATGCAGGGGGAGAGGGGAGTGTCTACTATTTCCCACTTTAACTGGGTGTTCTAGCTACCTTTTTAGCAGAGCTAAACTGGGAGCTTCTAAGTAAGTTTTTAAACAGTTTTATACTGGATTTCTCCAACATAGGTGTGTCCGGTCCACGGCGTCATCCTTACTTGTGGGATATTCTCTTCCCCAACAGGAAATGGCAAAGAGCCCAGCAAAGCTGGTCACATGATCCCTCCTAGGCTCCGCCTACCCCAGTCATTCTCTTTGCCGTTGTACAGGCAACATCTCCACGGAGATGGCTTAGAGTTTTTTAGTGTTTAACTGTAGTTTTTATTATTCAATCAAGAGTTTGTTATTTTAAAATAGTGCTGGTATGTACTATTTACTCAGAAACAGAAAAGGGATGAAGATTTCTGTTTGTATGAGGAAAATGATTTTAGCACCGTAACTAAAATCCATGGCTGTTCCACACAGGACTGTTGAGAGCAATTAACTTCAGTTGGGGGAACAGTGTGCAGTCTCTTGCTGCTTGAGGTATGACACATTCTAACAAGACGATGTAATGCTGGAAGCTGTCATTTTTTCCCTATGGGATCCGGTAAGCCATGTTTATACGATGGTAAATAAGGGCTTCACAAGGGCTTATTAAGATTGTAGACTTTTCTGGGCTAAATCGATTCAGTTTTAAAACATATTTAGCTTTGAGGAATCATTTTATCTGGGTTTATTGATATTATAATATCGGCAGGCACTGTATTAGACACCTTATTTCTCTGGGGCTTTCCCAAAGCATAAGCAGAGCCTCATTTTCGCGCCGGTGTGGCGCACTTGTTTTTGAGAGGCATGGCATGCAGTCGCATGTGAGAGGAGCTCTGATACTTAGAAAAGACTTTCTGAAGGCGTCATTTGGTATCGTATTCCCCTTTGGGCTTGGTTGGGTCTCAGCAAAGCAGATACCAGGGACTGTAAAGGGGTTAAAGTGTTAAAACGGCTCCGGTTCCGTTATTTTAAGGGTTAAAGCTTCCAAATTTGGTGTGCAATACTTTTAAGGCTTTAAGACACTGTGGTGAAAATTTGGTGAATTTTGTACAATTCCTTCATGTTTTTTCGCAATTGCAGTAATAAAGTGTGTTCAGTTTAAAATTTAAAGTGACAGTAACGGTTTTATTTTAAAACGTTTTTTGTACTTTATTATCAAGTTTATGCCTGTTTAACATGTCTGAACTTCCAGATAGACTGTGTTCTGAATGTGGGGAAGCCAGAATTCCTGCTCATTTAAATAAATGTGATTTATGTGATAATGACAATGATGCCCAAGATGATTCCTCAAGTGAGGGGAGTAAGCATGGTACTGCATCATTCCCTCCTTCGTCTACACGAGTTTTGCCCACTCAGGAGGCCCCTAGTACATCTAGCGCGCCAATACTGCTTACTATGCAACAATTAACGGCTGTAATGGATAATTCTGTCAAAAACATTTTAGCCAAAATGAACCCTTGTCAGCGTAAGCGTGGCTGCTCTGTTTTAGTTACTGAAGAGCATGACGACGCTGATATTAATATCTCTGAAGGGCCCCTAACCCAATCTGAGGGGGCCAGGGAGGTTTTGTCTGAGGGAGAAATTACTGATTCAGGGAACATTTCTCAACAGGCTGAACCTGATGTAATTGCATTTAAATTTAAGTTGGAACATCTCCGCATTCTGCTTAAGGAGGTATTATCCACTCTGGATGATTGTGAAAAGTTGGTCATCCCAGAGAAACTATGTAAAATGGACAAGTTCCTAGAGGTGCCGGAGCTCCCAGAAGCTTTTCCTATACCCAAGCGGGTGGCGGACATTGTTAATAAAGAATGGGAAAGGCCCGGTATTCCTTTCGTCCCTCCCCCCATATTTAAAAAATTGTTTCCTATGGTCGACCCCAGAAAGGACTCATGGCAGACAGTCCCCAAGGTCGAGGGAGCGGTTTCTACTTTAAACAAACGCACCACTATACCCATAGAGGATAGTTGTGCTTTCAAAGATCCTATGGATAAAAAATTAGAAGGTTTGCTTAAAAAGATGTTTGTTCAGCAGGGTTACCTTCTACAACCAATTTCATGCATTGTCCCTGTCACTACAGCCGCATGTTTCTGGTTTGATGAACTGATAAAGGCGCTTGATAGTGATTCTCCTCCTTATGAGGAGATTATGGACAGAATCAATGCTCTCAAATTGGCTAATTCTTTCACCCTAGACGCCACTTTGCAATTGGCTAGGTTAGCGGCTAAGAATTCTGGGTTTGCTATTGTGGCGCGCAGAGCGCTTTGGTTGAAATCTTGGTCGGCTGACGCGTCTTCCAAGAACAAGCTACTAAACATTCCTTTCAAGGGGAAAACGCTGTTTGGCCCTGACTTGAAAGAGATTATCTCGGATATCACTGGGGGTAAGGGCCACGCCCTTCCTCAGGATCGGCCTTTCAAGGCGAAAAATAGACCCAATTTTCGTCCCTTTCGTAAAAACGGACCAGCCCAAAGTGCTACGTCCTCTAAGCAAGAGGGTAATACTTCTCAAGCCAAGCCAGCTTGGAGACCAATGCAAGGCTGGAACAAGGGAAAGCAGGCCAAGAAGCCTGCCACTGCTACCAAGACAGCATGAAATATTGGCCCCCGATCCGGGACCGGATCTGGTGGGGGGCAGACTCTCTCTCTTCGCTCAGGCTTGGGCAAGAGATGTTCTGGATCCTTGGGCGCTAGAAATAGTCTCCCAGGGTTATCTTCTGGAATTCAAGGGACTTCCCCCAAGGGGGAGGTTCCACAGGTCTCAGTTGTCTTCAGACCACATAAAAAGACAGGCGTTCTTACATTGTGTAGAAGACCTGTTAAAAATGGGAGTGATTCATCCTGTTCCACTAAGAGAACAAGGGATGGGGTTCTACTCCAATCTGTTCATAGTTCCCAAAAAAGAGGGAACGTTCAGACCAATCTTAGATCTCAAGATCTTAAACAAGTTTCTCAAGGTTCCATCTTTCAAGATGGAAACCATTCGAACTATTCTTCCTTCCATCCAGGAGGGTCAATTCATGACCACGGTGGATTTAAAGGATGCGTATCTACATATTCCTATCCACAAGGAACATCATCGGTTCCTAAGGTTTGCATTCCTGGACAAACATTACCAGTTCGTGGCGCTTCCTTTCGGATTAGCCACTGCTCCAAGGATTTTCACAAAGGTACTAGGCTCCCTTCTAGCGGTGCTAAGACCAAGGGGCATTGCAGTAGTACCTTACCTGGACGACATTCTGATTCAAGCGTCGTCCCTTCCTCAAGCAAAGGCTCACACGGACATTGTCCTGGCCTTTCTCAGATCTCACGGCTGGAAAGTGAACGTGGAAAAGAGTTCTCTATCCCCGTCAACAAGGGTTCCCTTCTTGGGAACAATTATAGACTCTTTAGAAATGAGGATCTTTCTAACAGAGGCCAGAAAAACAAAACTTCTAGACTCTTGTCGGATACTTCATTCCGTTCCTCTTCCTTCCATAGCTCAGTGCATGGAAGTGATCGGGTTGATGGTAGCGGCGATGGACATAGTTCCTTTTGCGCGCATTCATCTAAGACCATTACAACTGTGCATGCTCAGTCAGTGGAATGGGGACTATACAGACTTGTCTCCGAAGATACAAGTAAATCAGAGGACCAGAGACTCACTCCGTTGGTGGCTGTCCCTGGACAATCTGTCTCAAGGGATGACGTTCCGCAGACCAGAGTGGGTCATTGTCACGACCGACGCCAGTCTGATGGGCTGGGGCGCGGTCTGGGGATCCCTGAAAGCTCAGGGTCTTTGGTCTCGGGAAGAATCTCTTCTACCGATAAATATTCTGGAACTGAGAGCGATATTCAATGCTCTCAAGGCCTGGCCTCGGCTAGCGAGGACCAAGTTCATACGGTTTCAATCAGACAACATGACAACTGTTGCGTACATCAACCATCAGGGGGGAACAAGGAGTTCCCTAGCGATGGAAGAAGTGACCAAAATCATTCTATGGGCGGAGTCTCACTCCTGCCACCTGTCTGCTATCCACATCCCAGGAGTGGAAAATTGGGAAGCGGATTTTCTGAGTCGTCAGACATTGCATCCGGGGGAGTGGGAACTCCATCCGGAAATCTTTGCCCAAGTCACTCACCTGTGGGGCATTCCAGACATGGATCTGATGGCTTCTCGTCAGAACTTCAAAGTTCCTTGCTACGGGGCCAGATCCAGGGATCCCAAGGCGGCTCTAGTGGATGCACTAGTAGCACCTTGGACCTTCAAACTAGCTTATGTGTTCCCGCCATTTCCTCTCATCCCCAGGCTGGTAGCCAGGATCAATCAGGAGAGGGCGTCGGTGATCTTGATAGCTCCTGCGTGGCCACGCAGGACTTGGTATGCAGATCTGGTGAATATGTCATCGGCTCCACCTTGGAAGCTACCTTTGAGACGAGACCTTCTTGTTCAGGGTCCGTTCGAACATCCGAATCTGGTTTCACTCCAGCTGACTGCTTGGAGATTGAACGCTTGATTTTATCGAAGCGAGGATTCTCAGATTCTGTTATCGATACTCTTGTTCAGGCCAGAAAGCCTGTAACTAGAAAGATTTACCACAAAATTTGGAAAAAATATATCTGTTGGTGTGAATCTAAAGGATTCCCTTGGGACAAGGTTAAGATTCCTAGGATTCTATCCTTCCTTCAAGAAGGATTGGAAAAAGGATTATCTGCTAGTTCCCTGAAGGGACAGATTTCTGCCTTGTCGGTATTACTTCACAAAAAGCTGGCAGCTGTGCCAGATGTTCAAGCCTTTGTTCAGGCTCTGGTTAGAATCAAGCCTGTTTACAAACCTTTGACTCCTCCTTGGAGTCTCAATTTAGTTCTTTCAGTTCTTCAGGGGGTTCCGTTTGAACCCTTACATTCCGTTGATATTAAGTTATTATCTTGGAAAGTTTTGTTTTTAGTTGCGATTTCTTCTGCTAGAAGAGTCTCAGAATTATCTGCTCTGCAGTGTTCTCCTCCTTATCTGGTGTTCCATGCAGATAAGGTGGTTTTACGTACTAAACCTGGTTTTCTTCCAAAAGTTGTTTCTAACAAAAACATTAACCAGGAGATTATCGTACCTTCTCTGTGTCCAAAACCAGTTTCAAAGAAGGAACGTTTGTTGCACAATTTGGATGTTGTTCGCGCTCTAAAATTCTATTTAGATGCTACAAAGGATTTTAGACAAACATCTTCCTTGTTTGTTGTTTATTCAGGTAAAAGGAGAGGTCAAAAAGCAACTTCTACCTCTCTCTCTTTTTGGATTAAAAGCATCATCAGATTGGCTTACGAGACTGCCGGACGGCAGCCTCCCGAAAGAATCACAGCTCATTCCACTAGGGCTGTGGCTTCCACATGGGCCTTCAAGAACGAGGCTTCTGTTGATCAGATATGTAGGGCAGCGACTTGGTCTTCACTGCACACTTTTACCAAATTTTACAAGTTTGATACTTTTGCTTCTTCTGAGGCTATTTTTGGGAGAAAGGTTTTGCAAGCCGTGGTGCCTTCCATTTAGGTGACCTGATTTGCTCCCTCCCTTCATCCGTGTCCTAAAGCTTTGGTATTGGTTCCCACAAGTAAGGATGACGCCGTGGACCGGACACACCTATGTTGGAGAAAACAGAATTTATGTTTACCTGATAAATTTCTTTCTCCAACGGTGTGTCCGGTCCACGGCCCGCCCTGGTTTTTTAATCAGGTCTGATAATTTATTTTCTTTAACTACAGTCACCACGGTACCATATGGTTTCTCCTATGCAAATATTCCTCCTTAACGTCGGTCGAATGACTGGGGTAGGCGGAGCCTAGGAGGGATCATGTGACCAGCTTTGCTGGGCTCTTTGCCATTTCCTGTTGGGGAAGAGAATATCCCACAAGTAAGGATGACGCCGTGGACCGGACACACCGTTGGAGAAAGAAATTTATCAGGTAAACATAAATTCTGTTTTTTATATCAGTATCTGTGCATATTATTCTTTATAGTAGTGTCTATTACATGCAGTTATATGAAAATTGGTGTATACCGTCTCTTTAAAGAAACAACTTCTGAGATTTTTTCATGGAATCTTTTGTATCTAGTTACACTAAATATTGCTTTGGATTAATGGAACTGCGAAGAGCCACGTTTTTTCTTTAGAAATTCCTTTTTTTAACCATTTTATTTTATTTAAATCCAAAATAAAAAGTAGGATGAAAGATGCTTGTAAAAATATGGTAAAAAGCAATAAAGGAGAGAAAGAAAAATATTTGTTGTGTTTGCCATCGGCTGTTGTCTGTGCTGGGATTTTAAACGAGACGTTTATTCAAGATAATGATGACTTTCCCCTTATAGGGGTGTGTGAAAGTGATGGGAACCCAAATGTACCCAAATACAAAGGGTAACAAAACCAATAATGTACATGGCCACAATATTGAGAGTACACTAACAACAGAATTAAACATATATACAGTGTTGTACATTATTAGTAAATTTATACTAAGGTACTCAACAATATTTTGTTGACCGTCAAAAACACATTTCTGCAGGAGGTAAAAGGCGTCTTCTAAAATAAGGGAATCCAAAGTAGTTGTTTTACGTAGATGATCAAGGCATTGACTGACATCATATAAAGTACTTGTCTTATTCTTGTTTTTATCTGTACACTTTTATTTTTTATCAGTTACCTTCTGATTAAATATTTATTGGATTCCCAAAGCGTGGAAGGATCAATATTAGGGGAATCGTTTATCTGGAAATATTCTTGGAGAGATTGTTTTAATTATGTCTCGTTATATGAGGCATTCGCGATTCATCTAGTTTTCAGAGGAAACCTACGGAGGACAGTGATCTGCTCCAGGTGACAAATTAACTGGGAAGATGTGATATTAGAAGGGGGTCAGTCATGATATGGTCTGTTCTAAAATAGGATTTACCTGGAAGTGTAATCAGTGAGCCTGTATTGCATACATCTTCAGGGGTCATCTAGGTACAAATATTTTAAATTCATCCATAAAGATTTTGCATTGCAAATATTAGGATTAGAACCGTCTATAAATTAGTTGATAAAACAGGTATCCCTTTAGTGAAGCTATTTATTGTGTTCTGACCTTTAGTAATGCGGCACTTAATTGCTGATATATACTGTGCATATATAAACATTTATTGTGTGTGCGCAGACCTTTTTAAACGCGGCACTTAATTGATGATTTAAATTGTGCATATATAAAACATTTAGGGTTTCAACTCATAATATGAGGGCAACCCGACGAGCACAAAAGCTTTCTCCTAGCACAGTTAACGGTGCGTTAATTAGCGGGAGCGTTAATTTGCGCTCCACTTGTAATCTAGCCCTGATTGTGTGTGCAGAACGTTTTGTAATGCAGCATTTAATTGCTGATATATACTCTGCATATATAAAACATTTATTGTGTGTGCTGACATTTTGCAATGCAGCTTTTAATTGCTGATATATACTGTGCATATATAAACATTAATTGTGTGTGCGCAGACCTTTTAAACGCGGCACTTAATTGATGATATAAATTGTGCATATATAAAACATTTAGGGTTTCAACTCATAATATGAGCGCAACCCGATGAGCACAAAAGCTTTCTCCTAGCACAGTTAACGTTGCGTTAATTAGCGGGAGCGTTAATTAGCGCTCCACTTGTAAACTAGCGCTAATTGTGTGTGCAGAACTTTTTGTAATGCAGCATTTAATTGCTGATATATACTGTGCATATATAAAACATTTATTGTGTGTGCCGACATTTTGCAATGCAGCTTTTAATTGCTGATATATACTGTGCATATATAAAAAATGTATTGTGTGCAGACTTTTTGTAATGCAGCATTTAATTGCCGATATATACCGTGCATATATAAACATTTATTGTGTGTGCAAACATTTTGCAATGCAGCATTTAATTGCTGATATATACTGTGCATATATAAAACATTTATTGTGTGCACAGACCTTTTGTAACTTAGCGCTTAATAACTGATATATTTATTTTAAATATATAAACATTTGTTTTGTACTTTTGCAGATCTGACATATACTATGCACATATAAAAATCGACTTTAATGACCTTTGTAAGATGATTCATTAAAATGAAGTGAGATAATTCTGTGCTCTTTACGTATATATTTAGTTACAGACGTATTGATTGTGATTACATTTTTGGTACAGCATTCCCCCTCATAGCTGCACTGATGCTGTTCTGATACTGTGATTGAGCCCTATTATTTCTCTGTACAAGTTGCGTCTCCTGTGATTATACGGTAAAATCTGAGCGTTCTGTCAGACATCTGCCTTCCCTGGGGAGAAAGTGTAAAACACACTTGGCATCTCCCAGAAGAATCTTTAATACATTCATAATAATTAGTCCACTAATGTGTCATTTAATCGTATTGGTTCTGATTGTCATCTCTAGCTGGATTTGTCTCCCAGTGCTGGTAATGAGCTGCTGGGGGGGGGGGGGTGTATCTTCTTATGGCTTTGCCAGCAGCTGTTGTGACTGCTTCTACCTACATACTGTGTATTTTTAGATCCTTATTTCTTCTAATACCTGTCAATTTCCTGCTATATATCCAAGTAAACTCAGCAGCCTTCTGAGCGTTTGTGAGGCTGAGGCTGCAGTATCTCGATGACAATCCAACTGTACTGAAACATTTCACATAAAGTGCAGCGCTTGTGACACCCTAATTATTGTCCTACATGCACCTGACACTAGCATATTTACATGTCATTCTAATGAGAGGTAATAGAACCCCTCTATGCCTTGTGCTTTTTATATGCTGTATGCCTCCCTCTCTTCCCCTTATACTGCGGTATGCTCCCCTCTCTTTCCCTTATACTGCGGTATGCTCCCCTCTCTTCCCCTTATACTGCGGTATGCTCCCCTCTCTTCCCCTTATACTGCTGTATGCTTCCCTCTCTTCCCCTTATACTGCTGTATGCTCCCCTCTCTTCCCCTTATACTGTGGTATGCTCCCCTCTCTTCCCCTTATACTGCTGTATGCTCCCCTCTCCTCCCCTTATACTGCTGTATGCTCCCCTCTCTTCCCCTTATACTGCGGTATGCTCCCCTCTCTTCCCCTTATACTGCGGTATGCTCCCCTCTCTTCCCCTTATACTGCGGTATGCTCCCCTCTCTTCCCCTTATACTGCGGTATGCTCCCCTCTCTTCCCCTTATACTGCGGTATGCTCCCCTCTCTTCCCCTTATACTGCTGTATGCCTCCCTCTCTTCCCCTTATACTGCGGTATGCTCCCCTCTCTTTCCCTTATACTGCGGTATGCTCCCCTCTCTTCCCCTTATACTGCGGTATGCTCCCCTCTCTTCCCCTTATACTGCTGTATGCTTCCCTCTCTTCCCCTTATACTGCTGTATGCTCCCCTCTCTTCCCCTTATACTGTGGTATGCTCCCCTCTCTTCCCCTTATACTGCTGTATGCTCCCCTCTCCTCCCCTTATACTGCTGTATGCTCCCCTCTCTTCCCCTTATACTGCGGTATGCTCCCCTCTCTTCCCCTTATACTGCGGTATGCTCCCCTCTCTTCCCCTTATACTGCTGTATGCTCCCCTCTCTTCCCCTTATACTGCTGTATGCTCCCCTCTCTTCCCCTTATACTGCGGTATGCTCCCCTCTCTTCCGCTTATACTGCTGTATGCTCCCCTCTCTTCCCCTTATACTGCTGTATGCTCCCCTCTGTTCCCCTTATACTGCGGTATGCTCCCCTCTCTTCCCCTTATACTGCTGTATGCTCCCCTCTCTTTCCCTTATACTGCTGTATGCTCCCCTCTCTTCCCCTTATACTGCGGTATGCTCCCCTCTCTTCCCCTTATACTGCGGTATGCTCCCCTCTCTTCCCCTTATACTGCTGTATGCTCCCCTCTCTTCCCCTTATACTGCGGTATGCTCCCCTCTCTTCCCCTTATACTGCTGTATGTTTCCCTCTCTTCCCCTTATACTGTGGTATGCTCCCCTCTCTTCCCCTTATACTGCTGTATGCTCCCCTCTCTTCCCCTTATACTGTGGTATGCTCCCCTCTCTTCCCCTTATACTGCTGTATGCTCCCCTCTCTTCCCTTTATACTGCTGTATGCTCCCCTCTCTTCCCCTTATACTGCGGTACGCTCCCCTCTCTTCCCCTTATACTGCGCTATGCTCCCCTCTCTTCCCCTTATACTGCTGTATGCTCCCCTCTCTTCCCCTTATACTGCGGTATGCTCCCCTCTCTTCCCCTTATACTGTGGTATGCTCCCCTCTCTTCCCCTTCTACTGCGGTATGCTCCCCTCTCTTCCCCTTCTACTGCTATATGCTCCCCTCTCTTCCCCTTCTACTGCGGTATGCTCCCCTCTCTTCCCCTTATACTGCTGTATGCTCCCCTCTCTTCCCCTTATACTGCTGTATGTTTCCCTCTCTTCTCCTTATACTGCGGTATGCTCCTCTCTCTTCCCCTTATACTGCTGTATGCTCCCCTCTCTTCCCCTTATACTGTGGTATGCTCCCCTCTCTTCCCCTTATACTGCTGTATAATAGAATGAAAATGTCCACAGCTCTCCAATGCTAGAAAATTTCTTTATTAGGACAAAATAGCGACGTCTCGAGGCTAATGCCTCTTAATCATGCATCAACTGTTGTATGCTCCCCTCTCTTCCCCTTATACTGCTGTATGCTCCCCTCTCTTCCCCTTATACTACGTTATGCTCCCCTCTCTTCCCCTTATACTGCTGTATGCTCCCCTCTCTTCCCCTTATACTGCTGTATGCTCCCCTCTCTTTCCCTTATACTGCTGTATGCTCCCCTCTCTTCCCCTTATACTGCGGTATGCTCCCCTCTCTCCCCCTCATACTGCGGTATGCTCCCCTCTCTTCCCCTTATACTGCGGTATGCTCCCCTCTCTTCCCCTTATACTGCTGTATGCTCTCCTCTATACCCCTTATAGATCTGTTTGCTTCCCTCTCTTTCCTTTGTATAGCTTTATGTTCCCTTTTTCAACCTTACGTGTCTATTTTTTCCCCTCTAACCCTTTCTATGGCTTTATGCTCTTTTCTGGCAATTTGTTCGACTGTATGCTTCCCTCCCCCTTGTTTGACTTTTTTTCTCCCATCTGAGCCCTTGTACAAGTGTTTGCCCCATCTCTACTCCTTGTAGAGCTGTATGCTCCACTCTCTTCCCCTTGTTTTGGTTTTTACTTCCTCTGCCCCCTCTTAGAGTGGTATGCTCCCTTTCTCATCCTTATTTGGCAATTTTCTCCCCTCTGATACCTTGTATGCCCTTATGTTCCCTTGTGACCCCTTATATGTCTGTATGCTCCCCTCTCACGGCCTTGTATGTCTGTATGCTCCCCTCTCACTGACTAGTATGTCTGTATGCTCCACTCTCACGGCCTTGTATGTCTGTATGCTCCCCTCTCACTGTCTTGTATGTCTGTATGCTCTCCTCTCACTGACTTGTATGTCTGTATGCTCTCATCTCACTGCCTTGTATGCTCACCTCTCACTGCCTTGTATATCTGTATGCTCCCCTCTCACTGCCGTGCTGTGTATGTCTAAATGCTCCCCTCTCACTGTCTTGTATGTCTGTATGCTCTCCTATCTCCTCCTTGTATGTCTGTATGCTCCCCTCTCACTGCCTTGTATGTCTGTATGCTCCCCTCTCATTGCCTTGTATGTCTGTATGCTCCCCTCTCACAGCCTTGTATGTCTGTATGCTCCCCTCTCACTGACTTGTATGTCTGTATGCTCTCCTCTCACTGCCTTGTATGTATGTATGTTCCCCTCTCGCGGCCTTGTATGTCTGTATGCTCCCCTCTCACTGCCTTGTATGTCTGTATGCTCTCCTCTCACTGCCTTGTATGTCTGTATGCTCCCCTCTCACGGCCTTGTATGTCTGTATGCTCCCCTCTCACTGACTTGTATGTCTGTATGTATGCTCCCCACTCACAGCCTTGTATGTCTGTATGCTCCCCTCTCACTGCCTTGTATGTCTGTATGCTCCCCTCTCACTGACTTGTATGTCTTTATGCTCACCTCTCACTGCCTTGTATGTCTGTATGCTCCCCTCTCACTGCCTTGTATGTCTGTATGCTCCCCTCTCACTGACTTGTATGTCTGTATGCTCCACTCTCACGGCCTTGTATGTCTGTATGCTCTCCTCTCACTGTCTTGTATGTCTGTATGCTCTCCTCTCACTGACTTGTATGTCTGTATGCTCTCCTCTCACTGCCTTGTATGTCTGTATGCTCACCTCTCACTGCCTTGTATATCTGTATGCTCCCCTCTCACTGCCGTGCTGTGTATGTCTAAATGCTCCCCTCTCACTGTCTTGTATGTCTGTATGCTCTCCTATCTCCTCCTTGTATGTCTGTATGCTCTCCTCTCACTGCCTTGTATGTCTGTATGCTCCCCTCTCACTGCCTTGTAGGTCTGTATGCTCCCCTCTCATTGCCTTGTATGTCTGTATGCTCCCCTCTCACTGACTTGTATGTCTGTATGCTCCACTCTCACGGCCTTGTATGTCTGTATGCTCTCCTCTCACTGTCTTGTATGTCTGTATGCTCTCCTCTCACTGACTTGTATGTCTGTATGCTCTCCTCTCACTGCCTTGTATGTCTGTATGCTCACCTCTCACTGCCTTGTATATCTGTATGCTCCCCTCTCACTGCCGTGTTGTGTATGTCTAAATGCTCCCCTCTCACTGTCTTGTATGTCTGTATGCTCTCCTATCTCCTCCTTGTATGTCTGTATGCTCTCCTCTCACTGCCTTGTATGTCTGTATGCTCCCCTCTCACTGCCTTGTAGGTCTGTATGCTCCCCTCTCATTGCCTTGTATGTCTGTATGCTCCCCTCTCACGGCCTTGTATGTCTGTATGCTCCCCTCTCACTGACTTGTATGTCTGTATGCTCTCCTCTCACTGCCTTGTATGTATGTATGCTCCCCTCTCACGGCCTTGTATGTCTGTATGCTCCCCTCTCACTGACTTGTATGTCTGTATACTCTCCTCTCACTGCCTTGTATGTCTGTATGCTCTCCTCTCACTGCCTTGTATGTCTGTATGCTCCCCTCTCACTGATTTGTATGTCTGTATGTATGCTCCCCTCTCACAGCCTTGTATGTCTGTATGCTCCCATCTCACTGCCTTGTATGTCTGTATGCTCCCCTCTCACTGACTTGTATGTCTGTATGCTCTCCTCTCACTGCCTTGTATGTCTGTATGCTCCCCTCTCACGGCCTTGTATGTCTGTATGTTCCCCTCTCACTGACTTGTATGTCTGGATGCTCCACTCTCACGGCCTTGTATGTCTGTATGCTCTCCTCTCACTGACTTGTATGTCTGTATGCTCTCCTCTCACTGCCTTGAATGTCTGTAAGCTCTCCTCTCACTGCCTCATATGTCTGTATGCTCTCCTCTCACTGCCTTGTATGTCTGTATGCTCCCCTCTCACTGCCTTGTATGTCTGTATGCTCCCTTCTCACTGCCTTGTATGTCTGTATGCTCTCCTCTCACTGCCTTGAATGTCTGTAAGCTCTCCTCTCACTGCCTCATATGTCTGTATGCTCTCCTCTCACTGCCTTGTATGTCTGTATGCTCCCCTCTCACTGCCTTGTATGTCTGTATGCTCCCTTCTCACTGCCTTGTATGTCTGTATGCTCTCCTCTCACTGCCTTGTATGTCTGTATGCTCCCCTCTCACTGCCTTGTACCTTGTATGTCTGTATGCTCTCCTCTCACTGCCTTGTATGTCTGTATGCTCCCCTCTCACTGATTTGTATGTCTGTATGTATGCTCCCCTCTCACAGCCTTGTATGTCTGTATGCTCCTCTCTCACTGCCTTGTATGTCTGTATGCTCCCCTCTCACTGACTTGTATGTCTGTATGCTCTCCTCTCACTGCCTTGTATGTCTGTATGCTCCCCTCTCACGGCCTTGTATGTCTGTATGTTCCCCTCTCACTGACTTGTATGTCTGGATGCTCTCCTTTCACTGACTTGTATGTCTGTATGCTCTCCTCTCACTGCCTTGAATGTCTGTAAGCTCTCCTCTCACTGCCTCATATGTCTGTATGCTCTCCTCTCACTGCCTTGTATGTCTGTATGCTCCCCTCTCACTGCCTTGTATGTCTGTATGCTCCCTTCTCACTGCCTTGTATGTCTGTATGCTCTCCTCTCACTGCCTTGTATGTCTGTATGCTCCCCTCTCACTGCCTTGTACCTTGTATGTCTGTATGCTCACCTCTCACTGACTTGTATGTCTGTATGCTCTCCTCTCACAGCCTTGTATATCTGTATGCTCTCCTCTCACTGCCTTCTATGTCTGTATGCTCTCCTCTCACTGCCTTGTATGTCTGTATGCTTTCCTCTCACTGCCTTGTATGTCTGTATGCTCTCCTCTCACTGACTTGTATGTCTTTAAGCTCACCTCTCACGGCCTTGTATGTCTGTATGCTCTCCTCTCACTGCCTTGTATGTCTGTATGCTCTCCTCTCACAGCCTTGTATATCTGTATGCTCTCCTCTCACTGCCTTCTATGTCTGTATGCTCTCCTCTCACTGCCTTGTATGTCTGTATGCTTTCCTCTCACTGCCTTGTATGTCTGTATGCTCCCCTCTCACTGACTTGTATGTCTTTAAGCTCACCTCTCACGGCCTTGTATGTCTGTATGCTCTCCTCTCACTGCCTTGTATGTCTGTATGCTCTCCTCTCACTGCCTTGTATGTCTGTATGCTCCCCTCTCACTGCCTTGTATGCCTGTATGCTCACCTCTAACTGCCTTGTATATCTGTATGCTCCCCTCTCAGTGCCGTGCCGTGTATGTCTATATGCTCCCCTCTCACTGCCTTGTATGTCTGTATGCTCTCCTCTCACTGCCTCATATGTCTGTATGCTCTCCTCTCACTGCCTTGTATGTCTGTATGCTCCCCTCTCACTGCCTTGTATGTCTGTATGCTCTCCTTTCACTGCCTTGAATGTCTGTATGCTCCCCTCTCACTGCCTTGTATGTCTGTATGCTCTCCTCTCACTGCTTCTATGTCTGTATGCTCACCTTTCACTGCCTTGTATGTCTGTATGCTCTCCTCTCACTGCCTTGTATGTTTGTATGCTCCCCTCTCACTGACTTGTATGTCTGTAAGCTCACCTCTCACTGCCTTGTATGTCTGTATGCTCTCCTCTCACTGCCTTGTATGTCTGTATGCTCTCATCTCACTGCCTTGTATGTCTGTATGCTCTCCTCTCACTGCCTTCTATGCCTGTATGCTCCCCTCTCACTGCCTTGTATGTCTATATGCTCCCCTCTCATTGCCTTGTATGTCTGTATGCTCCCCTCTCACGGCCTTGTATGTCTGTATGCTCCCCTCTCAGTGACTTGTATGTCTGTATGCTCTCCTCTCACTGCCTTGTATGTCTGTATGCTCTCCTCTCACTGACTTGTATGCTCCCCTCTCACGGCCTTGTATGTCTGTATGCTCCCCTCTCACTGACTTGTATGTCTGTATGCTCCCCTCTCACAGCCTTGTATGTCTGTATGCTCCCCTCTCACTGCTTTGTATGTCTGTATGCTCCCCTCTCACTGACTTGTATGTCTGTATGCTCCCCTCTCACGGCCTTGTATGTCTGTATGCTCCCCTCTCACTGACTTGTATGTCTGTATGCTCCCCTCTCACGGCCTTGTATGTCTGTATGCTCTTCTCTCACTGACTTGTATGTCTGTATGCTCCCCTCTCACGGCCTTGTATGTCTGTATTCTCTCCTCTCACTGACTTGTATGTCTGTATGCTCTCCTCTCACTGACTTGTATGTCTGTATGCTCTCCTCTCACTGCCTCGTATGTCTGTATGCTCTCCTCTCACTGCCTTGTATGTCTGTATGCTCCCCTCTCACTGCCTTGTATGTCTGTACGCTCCCCTCTCACTGCCTTGTATGTCTGTATGCTCCCCTCTCACTGCCTTGTATGTCTGTATGCTCTTCTCTCACTGCCTTGTATGTCTGTATGCTCCCCTCTCACGGCCTTGTATGTCTGTATGCTCCCCTCTCACTGACTTGTATGTCTGTATGCTCTCCTCTCACTGCCTTGTATGTCTGTATGCTCTCCTCTTACTGCCTTGTATGTCTGTATGCTCCCTTCTCACGGCCTTGTATGTCTGTATGCTCCCCTCTCACTGACTTGTATGTCTGTATGCTCCCCTCTCACTGACTTGTATGTCTGCATGCTCCCCTCTCACTGCCTTGTATGTCTGTATGCTCCCCTCTCACTGCCTTGTATGCCTGTATGCTCACCTCTAACTGCCTTGTATATCTGTATGCTCCCCTCTCAGTGCCGTGCCGTGTATGTCTATATGCTCCCCTCTCACTGCCTTGTATGTCTGTATGCTCTCCTCTCACTGCCTCATATGTCTGTATGCTCTCCTCTCACTGCCTTGTATGTCTGTATGCTCCCCTCTCACTGCCTTGTAGGTCTGTATGCTCCCCTCTCATTGCCTTGTATGTCTGTATGCTCCCCTCTCACGGCCTTGTATGTCTGTATGCTCCCCTCTCACTGACTTGTATGTCTGTATGCTCTCCTCTCACTGCCTTGTATGTATGTATGCTCCCCTCTCACGGCCTTGTATGTCTGTATGCTCCCCTCTCACTGACTTGTATGTCTGTATACTCTCCTCTCACTGCCTTGTATGTCTGTATGCTCTCCTATCACTGCCTTGTATGTCTGTATGCTCCCCTCTCACTGATTTGTATGTCTGTATGTATGCTCCCCTCTCACAGCCTTGTATGTCTGTATGCTCCCCTCTCACTGCCTTGTATGTCTGTATGCTCCCCTCTCACTGACTTGTATGTCTGTATGCTCTCCTCTCACTGCCTTGTATGTCTGTATGCTCCCCTCTCACGGCCTTGTATGTCTGTATGTTCCCCTCTCACTGACTTGTATGTCTGTATGCTCCACTCTCACGGCCTTGTATGTCTGTATGCTCTCCTCTCACTGTCTTGTATGTCTGTATGCTCTCCTCTCACTGACTTGTATGTCTGTATGCTCTCCTCTCACTGCCTTGAATGTCTGTAAGCTCTCCTCTCACTGCCTCATATGTCTGTATGCTCTCCTCTCACTGCCTTGTATGTCTGTATGCTCCCCTCTCACTGCCTTGTATGTCTGTATGCTCTCCTCTCACTGCCTTGTATGTCTGTATGCTCCACTCTCACTGCCTTGTACCTTGTATGTCTGTATGCTCACCTCTCACTGACTTGTATGTCTGTATGCTCTCCTCTCACTGCCTTGTATATCTGTATGCTCTCCTCTCACTGCCTTCTATGTCTGTATGCTCTCCTCTCACTGCCTTGTATGTCTGTATGCTTTCCTCTCACTGCCTTGTATGTCTGTATGCTCTCCTCTCACTGCCTTGTATGTCTGTATGCTCCCCTCTCACTGACTTGTATGTCTTTAAGCTCACCTCTCACGGCCTTGTATGTCTGTATGCTCTCCTCTCACTGCCTTGTATGTCTGTATGCTCTCCTCTCACTGCCTTGTATGTCTGTATGCTCCCCTCTCACTGCCTTGTATGTCTGTATGCTCTCCTCTCACTGCCTTCTATGCCTGTATGCTCCCCTCTCACTGCCTTGTATGTCTATATGCTCCCCTCTCATTGCCTTGTATGTCTGTATGCTCCCCTCTCACGGCCTTGTATGTCTGTATGCTCCCCTCTCAGTGACTTGTATGTCTGTATGCTCTCCTCTCACTGCCTTGTATGTCTGTATGCTCTCCTCTCACTGACTTGTATGTCTGTATGCTCCCCTCTCACGGCCTTGTATGTCTGTATGCTCCCCTCTCACTGACTTGTATGTCTGTATGCTCCCCTCTCACAGCCTTGTATGTCTGTATGCTCCCCTCTCACTGCTTTGTATGTCTGTATGCTCCCCTCTCACTGACTTGTATGTCTGTATGCTCCCCTCTCACGGCCTTGTATGTCTGTATGCTCCCCTCTCACTGACTTGTATGTCTGTATGCTCCCCTCTCACGGCCTTGTATGTCTGTATGCTCTTCTCTCACTGCCTTGTATGTCTGTATGCTCTCCTCTCACTGACTTGTATGTCTGTATGCTCTCCTCTCACTGACTTGTATGTCTGTATGCTCTCCTCTCACTGCCTCGTATGTCTGTATGCTCTCCTCTCACTGCCTTGTATGTCTGTATGCTCCCCTCTCACTGCCTTGTATGTCTGTACGCTCCCCTCTCACTGCCTTGTATGTCTGTATGCTCTTCTCTCACTGCCTTGTATGTCTGTATGCTCCCCTCTCACGGCCTTGTATGTCTGTATGCTCCCCTCTCACTGACTTGTATGTCTGTATGCTCTCCTCTCACTGCCTTGTATGTCTGTATGCTCTCCTCTTACTGCCTTGTATGTCTGTATGCTCCCCTCTCACGGCCTTGTATGTCTGTATGCTCCCCTCTCACTGACTTGTATGTCTGTATGCTCCCCTCTCACTGACTTGTATGTCTGCATGCTCCCCTCTCACTGCCTTGTATGTCTGTATGCTTCCCTCTCACGGCCTTGTATGTCTGTATGCTCCCCTCTCACTGACTTGTATGTCTGTATGCTCTCCTCTCACTGCCTTGTATGTCTGTATGCTCTCCTCTCACTGCCTTGTATGTCTGTATGCTCCCTTCTCACGGCCTTGTATGTCTGTATGCTCCCCTCTCACTGACTTGTATATCTGTATGCTCTCCTCTCACTGCCTTGTATGTCTGTATGCTCCCTTCTCACGGCCTTGTATGTCTGTATGCTCCCCTCTCACTGACTTGTATGTCTGCATGCTTCCATCTCACAGCCTTGTATGTCTGTATGCACCCCCTCTCACTGCCTTGTATGTCTGTATGCTGCCCTCTCACTGCCTTGTATGTCTGTATGCTGCCCTCTCACGGCCTTGTATGTCTGTATGCTCCCCTCTCACTGACTTGTATGTCTGTATGCTCTCCTCTTACTGCCTTGTATGTCTGTATGCTCCCCTCTCACGGCCTTGTATGTCTGTATGCTCCCCTCTCACTGACTTGTATGTCTGTATGCTCCCCTCTCACTGACTTGTATGTCTGCATGCTCCCCTCTCACTGCCTTGTATGTCTGTATGCTCCCCTCTCACGGCCTTGTATGTCTGTATGCTCCCCTCTCACTGACTTGTATGTCTGTATGCTCTCCTCTCACTGCCTTGTATGTCTGTATGCTCTCCTCTCACTGCCTTGTATGTCTGTATGCTCCCTTCTCACGGCCTTGTATGTCTGTATGCTCCCCTCTCACTGACTTGTATATCTGTATGCTCTCCTCTCACTGCCTTGTATGTCTGTATGCTCCCCTCTCATGGCCTTGTATGTCTGTATGCTCCCCTCTCACTGACTTGTATGTCTGTATGCTCCCCTCTCACTGCCTTTTATGTCTGTATGCTCTCCTCTCACTGCCTTGTATGTCTGTATGCTCTCCTCTCACTGCCTTGTATGTCTGTATGCTCCCCTCTCACTGCTTTGTATGTCTGTATGCTCCCCTCTCACGGCCTTGTATGTCTGTATGCTCCCCTTTCACTGACTTGTATGTCTGTATGCTCTCCTCTCACTGCCTTGTATGTCTGTATGCTCTCCTCTCACTGCCTTGTATGTCTGTATGCTCCCCTCTCATGGCCTTGTATGTCTGTATGCTCTGCTCTCACTGCCTTATATGTCTGTATGCTCCCCTCTCACTGACTTGTATGTCTGTATGCTCTCCTCTCACTGCCTTGTATGTCTGTATGCTCCCCTATCTCCCCCTTGTTAGGATACTGTATCTGCCTCTGTGACTTTTTTATTGACAGTAAACAATTTGCAGGCTATTCTGCTTGTGCTTCAGTGTTATCCTCATTATCTCATTTTCCAACTTTGGATTAATTTCCTCTGGTTTGGATTTGCCGGCCAGAGCTGCAATGGGGACTTTTTGTTGTTGTTTGTGTTAAGATATAAGGAAGGTTAACAGCAAATTGCATTATAGCAGGAAAAAATCATTTTGCGCACAAGCACAGACTTTATTTGCTTTCTCTGAGTCCAAGGGCTCTGCACTCCCAAACTTAGTCCTGATGTGATTGTCTATAACTTGCTAACCTTATTGCTTTGTATCATAAAAACAAGTATGAGGACATAATTGTAGCATTATAACAAATTCAATGCAATTTCAGAGATTCTGCAGTAACTCAGAATAGAATCTATGGAGAGGCAGCTGGGCTGTAAGTCCCTGACTTTTTCTTCAGCGCCACTTAAGTATTGTTCGCTTTCTGCTTTGTCATTGTTTATTGCAAAGTGGTCAGAATGTTCCCTGCTGCATTGAAATAGTTCTGATGAACTGAAGAATACGATCAACACAAACACATACCTTTTGTTAAGAGAGAGAATTGTGTGCATCACACAGATAGTACACAGGACCCAGTTCTCTAAAGCTCTGTGCTCAGGTGCAGTTAAAAAAATAAAATAAAAATCAGTGCACAGGATTTGTGAAAGTCTAATTGTATGTGGTGACCTGCATATCTAACTAAAGGCTGCACAGCCATTTATGTATGGGAAGGATATATGTGAAGGACAGATTCCATTTCACCACTCAATAAAAAAAATAGCGAAATACAATAACAATTAAAATTATGGGGAGGCGAAAAGTGAGTTTAAAATCTTCCACTAAATACAAAATGTAGAGAAAATAACTCATTGTGTAACCCAGTGATTTTTAACCTTTTTTTTGCCGTGGCACACTTTTTTACATTAAAAAATCATGTGGCACACCACCATCCCAAAATTTAAAAAAAATCACACATTGTAGCCTAATACTGCATATATATATATATATATACATACACACAAACACACACATACTGTATGTATTGTGCTGTTATGCCATGCCTCCTACAAACTACCCCTGCACTGGGAGTAAAAAACAAGCAAAGTTTAAAAAATATGTCACACTGTTGTCAGTCTGCCGTGGCACACCTGAGGATCTCTCACGGCACACTAGTGTGCCACGGCACACTGGTTGAAAAACACTGGTGTAACCCATTTACAAATCTAGACAAGTCAGAAGTCTTGCTTTTCCCACAGAAACTCTCTGAATGTATTGTTTTCAATGCAGAAAAGGATTCTGGGTAAGATATGCAAATGAGGTTCATAATGACAATATGTTGTATTTCGCCCAGAAATCAACTTTACCCAGCAGTGATTCAACCTACTCCCAGCTGATGAATGGCAAAAACCCTAGGTAAGCTTAAAAGCTGTGTAATACGGCGATGCTATGGCGTGAAGGGAAGTCTGCCTTAAAAAGCAGGCTAAAAGTAAAAAAGTGAGTCAGTGTGAACCTTATTTGCATATCTTACCCAGAATCC